>NW_026460196.1:0-68431 GCF_021730395.1 Mercenaria mercenaria | reverse complement strand
CGTGTGGGAAACTTGGCAGTTACCTGCTGAAAACAGGTTTATACTGGCACAGCATCTAGGAACAATGATAAGGGTAACTTCCCGTCATTACATAACTGAAATACTGTTGCAAAACGGCGTTAAACCCAAATGAAACAAAATCAACGGAAGAAAAAAGATATTTACCTGCACCTTTAAAACAAAAGCACAGTAAGGCAAAAATTAATCCATATTTAATTTTAAAATACGTCGCCATTTCATACTTTTGTTGTGCTACATCTCACTGAAAATCTTCCACATTAGATATACAAAATGTTAATGCGAGTTTCTTCCGTATTCACACAGATCTCAGTTACACATTGAAATAATAAAAGAAATATAAATACAATAGGATAATGTATAATTTACATTTGTCTTTGTATTATAACTATAGACTTTTCAATTTACGTCGGTTAGATTTCAGCGGAATGATGGGGAAATAAAGATTAATCATATATGCTTGAAATCAAACTACAGATATATCTATAAATAAGACAGAGCATCGGTGTCAGGTATATGTTATTTTTTATCTCTAAATTTCGAGATACTTACTCGAAAGTAGCTCGAAATGTCGAGAAACCAGTTACTTAGTCGTGATGTCGTGATGAGTTAAAATCTCAAATTTCGACTAGGTAACCCATGTTTAAAACTGGAAGTTTTTTTACCCGGTTTGGCAAGGAAATATATACAAACTCTAGGTAAACATTTAGTTGTGAGTCAGCCCAAGATCCGTATTTATCGGACGGACATGTGTTCAAATTTTGCCGACAAAAAGTCAAGATACTATGTCGAAATGTCGACTTGCGTAGGCCCGTAACACGTCGACTAATTGGCACTGACTCGAAGTTTCGAGCAAGTAAATATTACGCACCTGGTACCGTGTATAGATGCAAGATATAGAATACTCTTTATCATATCATATATGTAGTACAAATGTATAAGGTATATGAAAGTACCTATAACTTAGACATGCGTCGTAAAATATTAATGTGCAATAATTCTACACAACAATAACAAACACGTACACATTCATCAGTATTTTTTTCAGAGTTTTATTAAGACTATATTTTGTCAGACTCATTTCATACATATACATGCATATATAGTCCTTTAGGTTTCAAACGCGTTAACTTAGGGATGTGTTTTCAGCACAGTTGTTTATTTTTGACCGTATTACTGACTTACATAAGATACAGTATGTTGAATAACGGGCCAATTAGTTTCAACGAAACGGGCATATGTCTGTCACATGAGCAGCAATATAAAATTTTCACGCAAAATTTTGAACGAAAGAACAATAAAAAGCGAGATATAAGATATTTCAAACATCTCTGTTGCCATGGTTACTTTAAACGTTAAAATATAATAGCATGTCACGTAATGTGTTTGGTATTCTGCTCATCAATTTGCCCATATATTTCATTTAGGTCATTATGAGAATGACACTGAAACCGTTTTCATAAGTAGTTTATATAGTAATTTATTTTAGGTCGATTGTGAAGGAAATTCTACAACTTATATTAATCATCTCGACACCTCATTCCTGACACGAGGGTATGGGAGAAGAGGCCAGTTTCCCTTTTAATGAGCGCCAAGCAAGGGAGCTACCGGTACTATTTTTCACGTCTTTGGTATGACGCGGCCGGGTATCGAACCCTCGACCTCCCGCACTCGAAGCGGACGCTCTACCACTAGGCTATCGAGGTGGTTGCTTAAAACTGAGAGAAAATGCTTAACCATGGAAACACTTGAAACCTGATTATAGATGACTTTGACCATAAAATGATTTTCACCTTAAACTTAAAACCTCTAAAAACAGCAGTTTTGTCATACACACGGGGCATGATTTTGCGCATTCAGTGTTTGAGATATATTATTTCGATTCTAACACGTTATCAAAGATTATTATGTACGTGACAATACCTATTAAATATGCATAATTTCTGTTGATTTCTATGCCACCTAACACTCTGGCGTAATTATTGTGACGTCAGAAAAATGAATTGTTGAATATTCTAACACGATCCGATTCATTTTCCTATTAAACAAAGAAGGCTGAAACTGGTGAATTATCATAATACAACAATTCATCTTTTTCTGACGTCACAATTATTACGTCATAGCGTCAAACGGCATAGCGGCGCGCTGGAAAAGATACCAATTGAAAAGGCTGTGACTAAATACAGGGTTGGTGCACCTGTGATATATTACAGACTCCGATATATACCGGATTAACTATATTTGAAAGAAAATATCTTAAATGTATATATTTTGTAACCATGGTGATACTAACCCTAACCTCTAGTCAGTATATTATGCATTTGATACTCTAAATGCGTGCGGACATGCAAAAAAATGAGTACTTTTGCCGTGCGCTCCAATGGATAATAATTCCGCGCAGGCGCAAAACGGCTGCACCAACTCTGCAATGAGAAACATTCAATTGAAAATGGGCAAATATTTAATGAATGTCGTCAAGGATGTACTTTAAAATCCTTGGTAATGTGTTAGAATCGAAATAATATATCTCATTTAGTGATTTGCTCTTGAATAAAGTCATTGTTTGTCGTTTAGATGCGTATTATTATATCATCCGGGTTGCGCCCTCGTGATATAATTCCTTCACAATTGAACTCCAAACAATGATTTATTCAGCGATAAATCACTACATGAGATATATTATTTCTTAAAAAACACAGTTTTCAGCCTTCTTTGTTTAATAGGAAACCAAATCGGGTCGTGTTTGAATTTGTATTTTCTCTTCCTAAGTGTACGTTTATGTTTAATACCTCATACTTTGGTAGATACTGTTTGTCTTATAAACAATGAAAATCGTAATTTGTCATACTTTATTTTTACAAACGCATACATGATATTAAAAGATAAAAAAACATGAGAACGTGTTTTATTTAATCATAATGATACCATTTTATCCTTTATGAATCAATTTGTAACCTACATGAATTGGATAAAGAGTAAGAAACAAATCTGTTAGAATTACCTCTAGCTAATATCCGTACATACTCGAGAAAAAGTAACATACAGTTACTTGGTTCTTCTTTCTCTGCTAATTAAAAATAACTCTAAGCATACTTGAAATCAAAATGACTATGAAGAGAGAAAGAACAGGCAGTGTGTTATATACATATCTTAACAACAGACAGTGTATGAGAAAAAAAACCCGCACCATAACGTGTTGTTTCTTCCCATTTATTCTACTGTGTTTACACTTGCAAAATGTTCTAAGTTACACTTATAAACATTGAATCAATCGACGAATAATTCAAATAAATATGAATATACTTATTGGGAGAAAGCTGAAGTTCATGTTTGGAATTTCATTTATATTAAGTTATAATATGTTAACTTAGAACATTAATTCTTGAACTTAAGTTCATCCGGGAAGTTGGAGGAAAGTTTATCATCCTCAAGGCTCTGTCAATGGGGGTAAACATTGCGGTGACGAGGCGGTTAAACTGAAGTTCAGAAGGTTAGTAAACTAATATTCTATTTATCCGGCATTAAATAAAATCTGCGTAGAAAATATATGTTTGAAAAATCCTTTTTGATGCAAAAATATTCCATACAGATTTCAACTCATGTGTAAATTCATACATCCTTGTTTGATTCAGTTTCGCACGATTCCTTACAATACAACATTATTCTTCTCCTTAATTAGTCTCTAGAGTTTGTCTTCTGTGTATTATAAATTATAGGAGTTAATAGGGCACTCGTGTACAAAACCAGAAGAGTGGTTTTGACTCGGATGAAATACAGCGGAAAACCACGTTTGAGATGAATTTAATGGCCCCCAGTCTCTACTCCATTTCCGTTCGAGACAATACGAGTTAAATGAAATTTCTTCCACCACGAATGGTATAGATGAACAACTGCTTAAAACTGCTTATATGCCTTAGTTTCTAACAAGGAATGTAAAGAAGCCACAATACACAAAGTAAAGGTCGATTCACTCAGACTTAAGCCGTCACTATACTATTATTCCGTATTTAGGTATACTATAATAAAGCTGAAGATTCTTTTAACCGTGGCTGTTCTCATAGAACGATAAAATGTTTGAGCTTTGAACTCTTGATCAGTTTACACTGCCTTTTTACAAATATTTGAAAAGGTAGTCAGTCATTTGTATTGACCGTATAAACATCTATTGACAGTACGAACGTCAATTTAAAACGGCCAGCTGATATCAGTGTGATAAATGCATAGTGGTAGGATGAAGTAGATCTCTAACTAGATGTTAAATGGTAAACGAGGAAGAAAACGGTGTGTTGTTGATTTAACATAAAACACATTTATATACAAAACTGAAAAACGGATAGTATATGGGGAAATGTAGGGGTGAGTTGGCTCTTCCCGTCTCCTCCTTCCCATGCCCCAAAAGTATAAACAACTTACCTGCAAGATAGACCAGAGGTCTCTGTCTCCCCTTTATATTATATCTGCATACCTGAATAATGAATGGTGAAATGGTATAAACTATTTTAATCGGTTAATTTACCCTCTTACTTACATATCAAAAGAGGTAAAGCGGACGGAGATAAATTGAAACTGATTTAGTTTGTTATTTAAACCTAGTATGTATAAAACTTCTTGCATATTTCCTCTTGAATTTTTTACTGGGATATATATATTTTAGAAATACCTGTTTGAACTATAAACCTGTATGGGAAGGTCTTTTTGTACAAATTAACGTGACTGTCTGCTTTTATCTAGCAATGCCAGATAGATTTGCACTAATGCAGTGCAAATATTTCTGAAACAAATAGGTTATTTGTTAGTAAGTATTTAAATTCTGTCGAAAATAAATAAAACAAACCAGCAACAGTTGTTTCATTGTAATTACCACAGACACAATGTTTCATTTTAATTACCATAGACAAAATGTTCTTTATAGTACAATGAACATAACTATATTTATAAAGTTTGTGAATCAAAGTTTCAACATTTTCAATTAATATAATATAAGACATTCTTAGAATTTAATGTCCATTAGTGTCCCTTCCGATTTGCGAGTTAGTTAATTTTTCTTACAACAAATTACACAGGTCTGCCCATGAGCGTCATCAAAACGTGCTTTCGGTTATGGGAAGGTCCTTCTAAAGCTGTATAACTAAACTGATTAGTAGCTATTTCTTCCACACTTGTACGCATAACGTGCATATCTGAAGGACAAACAACTTGCTTTTTCTTTCCCCACTGCCCACTGTGTATTAATCTACATCACTACATGAACGTCGGCGAATGGGTAAGACATGGACTATTTGTTTCTTTCCCCAAAAAGTATTTATTAGCATGCGTGGATGTAAAAACATAAGAGGGAAACTAACATGACCATATGGTTTTCTCCCTAGGTTATAAACATATAAACATATCTACGTAGCAACAAAATATTAGACAAGTTGCTTGTTTCCCGCTAGCGTCTATTTCATGTACATACCTGAATAATAAATGATGAAAGCCTTAAGCAATGAAGCAGTCGACTATTTCCCCCATTTTGTACCTTCCAATATACCTATTAGTAAAATAGATTGGACAGGGAGGGGAGAAACTAGTGTATCTACATATCCGAGTAACAGACGGCGTAAAGAAATAAACGTACTAGTGCATTCTGCCCCCACCTCCCCAACCGTCAGTTTGATCATTTACATCAATGTAAACTGATCAGTTAGTTCATTCCCGATTTCAGTGTATAAATTCACATACCTTAATTATATACACGGAAAAGGAAGAATCTGAATAAGATGGTTCATTCCCCCAGTATGTGCTTGAGGACATAGCATGATTAACAGACTGTGTGACGAATTTGCTCATTTACTCGACATTTCATGAAATGTTCCACTTACTTATGGCAACCGATTTCTGATTGAGATTTACCTTCAATATATACTGAACAAAACAACTCACCCGCTATTTTCTACTTTGCAAATATCTTAAAAAATAATGAATCATTTCTTTTTCAATTCAGCATACCCTTAGACAAGCATATTTTATTATTAACATATATCTTAAATTTTAAAGAGATTTGAACTACGCAAATAAATATGTCTATTCATTTTGCTTTAAAAGTCACAAACGTACATATGAAGTTGTGATTTTAGAAAACGAGTGAATACCATTATACGAATACAGAGGAAGATATCGACTTATACACTCGCAAACATTAAATACTCTCTTAAGACAGCTATTCTAGCCGAGACACTTTCGTGTATTTTACTGACTTTTAAAACAAATAGGTTATAGTTGTAAACTGAAATAATTTATTCAATTCAATTCAATTCAATTTATTTTCGATCATGGCATATTACATGCATGTGATCATGACAACACAAGTAACAAAATATAACAGTCAAGAAACAGTTACATAAACATATGAATAGTATGCTCTTACATAATAAGATAATGTAGTTAATTGTTACAAGTATCAGATTTGAAAATATTTTGCCTAACATTACAGTTACTAAATTATCTAAATCAAGAGAAATTTTACATGGAGGATGAATCTATCGAAATATGATAGCATGGTTTGAATTTGGTGCAATTGTGACAAGTCTTCAACAAATAATTGAGTTGAGTATACGCTAACTTTATTAAATAGTGAAGTATACAAAAGAGTTAAATGTACACAAGAAGAGGCATTTCAATGCGTCCGTTTCATATTACATATAATTGAATATAACGATACGTATTAATGTCCAGTTTACGGTAATATATATTAAAATGTGAAAAAAAAAGAATAGCAATGCCATCGTTACCAAACATTGTTCATAGTGTCTATTAACTCCATTCGAAACAAAGCGAACAAATGCTACCGCAAAACAAAATATTGCAGCTGGACTATTTCGTATTAATAATTTTGAATTTGTGTATACCTGCAGAAAGATAATTTTATTTTCAAACTTTGATTTTGTATCGAGTTCAGGGTGTCTCAGCTTATTTTTTAGCCTAGCCATATGCAGTTTATACTCATATCCACGATAACAAATGTCAAGGGCCTCCTAAAGAGCAAGTAAGATCAATAATGGTTAATATATCAATAACATGTATGAGAGTACAAGCCGGTATGAAGCTAATATGCAGTATGTTTAATATATGTACTTGTTACTTTTATTTGTTGTTTTGTTATAAACGTATATTCTATATTCAGATTCTTGTAAACATTTAAACAACCAATGTTAGGTTTATATGAGAAAAATACAGAATGAATAAATGTATGAACGTAATACAATTTATTGCGGAAATATTATTGCAATCAGATAATTCAATGTGTAATGTATTTTGCCAAAATAGACTATCATCATAACAATAGTATTTTATAACGTGCAAACCGTTGGTTTAATAATAGTCAAAAGAAACAACAATCTTACCTAAATATAAAACCTTGTAATGCATAACAAATACACCACTGATAAACTGATTAATCATCGCAAAATATAGATTTAGATTTATTCGTTTATTTCAGTCTCTTCCGTTTACATGCTTACAATATAAACATGATATACACATAATAAAACACAAGTAAATGGCCATATACGTTGTAATATATAATTTCTACATATCACATTTTTTACATTATACTTTACATGTTTCAAATGATAATCAAATGAGCATCACCGTGTAACAGCCAATGCAAGTGGTCCGACAAGCGATACAACCTAGATCAGCCAGCAGGCCCAAGTCGCCAGGAACAGATCTACAGCATCCTCTTATCCACCACACCGCAATTGTTGTAGCTGATAAGAGAACACTGTCACAGTTCCCCAACCGGTCACATGGAGGCGCCAGACGACCAAATCCACACCACCCACAAAGCCCCAAACCTTTGCCCAAACACGGAAGTACTCTTAAGTTTATCACAATATTTATCAATTTGATCAATTCTCATATATTACAGTAAAAAGCAAGACATGTCTGCTAATCACAACACAAAGATTGTGTCCTAAAATTTATATTTAAAAAAATAGGTTATAAGACACTGAACCAGATTAGACAGGTGCACTAAATGTGCGCTAGTAAAAATGGCTTTAAAAAATCAAGTATCCCCACCAATCAGATTGGTCGAGAACAGATTAGCAGACATCTCTTACTTAACATTAAAATAATGTAACTATTTTAAAAGGATCTGCATACAATGGAGTAAAATACTTATAGGTAAATAAAAGGCCAATCTATACAGGTGCATTAAACTGTATTTATACTACATAAAGTATTACTTCTCTTTTTAAGTATATCGTAACAGGATTTTGCAACTATTCTAATCAAGTTTGGATGTGTGAATAACAGTACCATTTTTTCATTGTCATTTAGACTCTCAAAGTTTACAAATATAGACATAAGCTTTTCTAATAGAAGTCTTCGTTGAAAAGCATAAAGCGGACAGCATAGAATAACATGTATCTCTGATTCTACAACATTACAACCAAATGGGCACACTCGTCGATTTTCTGTTAAACCTTCGTAGCGACCCGTTTCGAGTCTTATGGGTGCAACACCGCACCTGAATCCAGACAATGCAGATCTATGTGTAAAAGGCATAAGCAACTTACAACAATGTTTCAGTTAAGCGTTTTCTTGAGAAAGGTATTTGTAAAAAGTCATATAACTCTAGACACTTAAATTTTTCTTTAACAATAAATGGCCATTTCTTACATCTTGAGTTACCTTTCTTACAGGACCAGCTAAAGATCTTTCTATCTATACGTGTATTTTCATAATTCAAACAGCTATACCAATGCTTACATACTGAAGTCCACTGATCTATAAGGATTGGCTTCCAACCTATTTCACCATAAACAGCCACATTCGGTTATATTTTCCTGTTCCAAGGTGGAATCTCATGGCTTGGTGGTGGACTGCATTTATACATGAAAATACCTTAGTTCCCCAAATTGAGGGGCCATACGTTATAATTGGGACAACAAGTGTATAATATAGTTTTGTGTATATATCATATGGTAAGCCTCCATTGTTTTCGAATGAGAAGACCCAGAGCACGTCCAGCACCTTGGGCAACAACTTTTGCTGTTACATTATAATCAGTGTTCTGTCAACAAAATACCAAGGTATAAATACTGACTGACATAATCTAATTTTGAATCACCACAGTTATACAAATAAATAATCAGATCTTTGAATAGAGGTAGCCTAAGGTCTAAAATGTACAATATTGCTCTTGCTGGTATAAACAGACATAAAATTAATTTTACACCAATCATTTAACAGATTTAACATGAATTGCAAATCAGCTTCACTTTCAGCAATCAAGACAATGTCATCCGCATATAGCAAAATAAACACCTTTTCGTTATCAATATTGACACCTTTCTCTGTACCAACAATAATGCAAGATCATTAATGTAGATATTAAAAAGAACAGTAGATAATGAACAACCTTGACGTAAGCCTGTATTGACAGAAAACCAGTCAGTAAAATATCCATTTAGTCGTACGCATGTAAATCTATTTTTGTCAGGGGAAAATGGTTAAAGGTCAAAAACCTTAAATTAAATGCGAACTATTGAATACTTCAAGTCTTATATGAAAAGCCTAAGCGTAAATCTGCTAGATGTCTCTTACTTTCTCTGAATGTACATTAGCGACGTGGAACACAAGTTAGGGCACTAAACATAAGCGACAGGACACTGATTTGCTCTAAAAGTCACAAGCAAAGTGATGATAAGATATCCTAAAGAATTGACACCATTTTCCTTTGCTGTATGCCGTTGTATTCATTTACTGTAACATATATATTAAATCAAATGAACATATTACAGCATGATAAAAGTGTATTCACGATCAGCTACATCCACGGTGCCTTTATGTCCATGCCTTAAACTTAAAAATGTTGTGTGATACTTATTACGTTTACAATGCAGTATTATAACTTGTAGTTAATCAACAATCTTTCTGCTCGTTTACAATATCATCATAGTTAATATATTCTGAGATTTTGATATTAGCGATATCAAAACAGCCTTAATCGACATCTCTTAGCATTTTGTCTGGCATAAACAGTTCAGAAAATAAGCGACCACAAGAACATATGTTATCAACGATTTTTATTCAAACTTGTTTTATTCATTTTTTTCAGTATTCATTAGAAAATGTTTTCGTACAACGCTGCGAAACAATCGTACCCTGCATCACTGCTGCTCGTAGATATGTTCAACGCCTGCAATGAATAAAAATATTATCAATTCTACAAAATATGTTTAAATAGATCTCTACAATTCTTGTCGAAATATTAATTTTATATTTATAATGACCGCAAAACAAAACAGACTTGTCGTTGTTGTATTTGCACACACATTGCTCACAAAATACAAAAACTCCATATGGAAGACTCTATCACGCCACAATGCATGTTCATGAGTTTCATAACTAGATAAGATATATTTAAATTTAACTAAATTAAAGACTACGATATTTTTCTCAAATTTTATTGTGATATCACAGTTATCGAAAACGAAACATCAAGAAAAGAAATATTAACAATTTTGATTTTAAAACGAGATTAAAATTTAGTTACCGCTTTTTCTTTTTATGATGTCGTAATCATTTTCCGTTTCCACATTCATGTTCGATTCTGAAAAATAATAGAATATCTGAAAGAAAAATGTAATGCAAACAACGAACATATATGGTAAACTACACGCAAGAGCAAATGATAAAACAAATGACTTAAGGGCAGTCATTTTAGGTGCAAACAGTTGTTGCTAATTTTGTCAACACTGTATTCAGAATACTACGTTAAAATTAACAATAGAGTACTTGGGTCATTTAACTGTTTTTATCTTTGCTCCAATTTAAGAGTTTATAACAGAAAATAAGCCGTAACGTTACATTTAGATTGTGGATTTAATACCCTTTTCATTGGTCAAGAAATATTGTTTAAAACTTACCTATATGATTTGACTGAGAGTTATTGTTTATTTCAATATACTAACTAAATTGTTTTTCAACTCGGTATTCGAATTTTTCATCCTTAAATTTGACACTGATATATAGAAAACTGTTGGGAGTTGGCTTTCCGCCAGATAACTAGTTTTAAACTCCCTAGTGGTGGATTGCCACTGACTAGTCAAAGGCGATGTCCTGCTATGTTCTTTCGTCATGTTTTTTGTGTGTCGGTCTGTTACATCAATGTTATCATTGTTTTTAACTCGTGTGTGTTGATATGATCAGCAGCTGTGTATGTTACTTCATTAACACCTACATGTATCCCTATTTTCATGTGGGGTGGTGTACGGGCGGTTGTGTTTTGTTTTGTGTGTTGTATTTCTTGCTGGACGTTTGTTTGTTTGTTTTGCTATTTACCTTGCAAGGCATTCAGTCAGAGCTGTCATATTTCGACCTTTACAGATCGTTCAGCACGACGTCTATGTTGTTTTATTGGTACTGTTCAGTTTTACAGCTTGAACTCCTGCTTTCATCGCTTTGAGTATTGTATAATCACTCCTTGGATATGGTGCCTGCTTTTTAATTTCGTCTTTAGACCGTTTCTGTGATATGCAGGCTCCGTAACCTCAGATCCTCTTTCTAAAATTATGTTTAATCAGTGATGCCCATTGTTTTTTCGTTTAGGGCAACCCAGTTTATAAACTAGGGACCATACGCCGCTTTTCATGAAATTACATACTAGGTAGAGCTGAAGGTTCATGTGCACAACCGTATGAACATTGTGGATACTTCTGAATTTTTTTGCACTTGAAACATGTGTAAATGTCGAGTTCCGCTCAACCAGAGGCTAGAGGGCGTGAATGGAACTTGTACTACCGTCAGTAAACATTGTCAGTGAAACCGAGCCAGCAACATTTTAATTTTTGTCGTGTTGAGCGACCTGTTGAATTGGCACTTTTTCTATTTCATTAGAAGCAACGAATAAATCAGACAACGTACCTGTTGAATTATTATCTGCAGCTAAAACATTTGAATAGAAGACTGTTTCATTTTCCAACTTATTGTGATTTCTGAAATATAACGAAATGTTAACCATACGCCTCAATCAGTCAATTAAACGAATTTTAATTTCTAGCATGAAAGCAAATATATGGATACTGTCAACTATTTTCAAGTCATTTCAATAGCTAGATCGTGAGAAAAAAAGCTGGATTCGGAATTTCCACGTTTTGTTGAGAATACCACATTATTTTTTTATTTGTCATTTTTACTTATTCCTTTGTTTGAAAACATTTAACCTATTACATTTCTGTAAAGATAAATAATCGATTTACGTGGTAACGTCGTCAATATGTAATGTGTCTCCGGCTATCCGAAAGATAGCATATAAGGCAAATGAAAATTGTATCAAACGTATCAATTTATTTACATTTCAATTCAATTGATTGATTCACAATTACCCAAATTTATCCCTATGTAGCCGTCTTCTCGTGATCAATACTGCAACAACTACGCTGAAGAAAATCAGAACAATAACAGTTACAACTATTCCTGCTACTCCTCCTCCAGAAATATGCATCATATTTCCCGTCACTGTCTGCTTTACAGCTGAAACATATCAACACACACAAGCTTTTCGGAAGAAGTCTTATATATTCCTTTGACGGAAATTGTAATTTTCATTCATACTGGTGTATATTCTTTCGTATTTGTGGCATACAAGTCATACTATCTTTTAAAAGTAGAAATGAGTTCTGAAATTGCAGGTAAATCGGACATGAATAGAACACAACGTCCTGCTATAGGACTCTTAAACAAGAAAGACAAAGCACGGGTGACGGTTTTTAAAGATTTATATTTTAGCCTACCTCATTTTCAAATCTCAAACTACACGTACGATTTGATTATTCGAAATTAAAGAATGTTTTCCGGGCACCTTACATCAATGTGTAGCAGCGGCAAACATTTAATACCATTTTCACAATTTTAACACTCTAGCCAAGGTTTACATTCCGAACATGAACCATCTGCTTTCATGTATAATATAACATCTCTCCAAGTAGGGTTACATTCTCCTTACCTTATTTGCAGATGAGAACGGCTTCAACAATGACTAAGGTTCTATATCTTGGTATACAGATTGAGCAGATAATTGGTGTGCACTTAGAAGTAAATTGTGAAAATAATACCTATAAGAAAATAAAATAATCGTTTTAAACAAAGTAGTCATTCACCTTGATCACAGTACTCAGTTTGTTTGAAGCCTTGCTTGTCCTGTACATTACAAGTCCCATTGAATCTATCACAGGTTTGATTATGGCATTTAGTACATACTTGTTTACAATTCTCACCCCATCTTCCATTAGTGCATTCTGAATAACAGATATACAAATATTTAGATATTTAGATGTACAATCTAAAATATCAGATTAATTAAGAACTAAGCGATACGCTTTTACTGTTACATTCCAAAATTTATTTGTGTTTAGCATTGTTATTACAATTATGAATCATTTTGCATCATTTTCTACCAGTTTGAAATATTTTATATACCGAAGTAAAATAGTATATACACAAAAAGTACCACGTGTGCATCTTTCTCCATACCAACCACTTTTGCATGATGTACAATATCCGTTCCGCCTGTCACATATATCTTTACAGTTCGTGCTACACATTTTCGAGCAGTTGAGTCCGTAGCTTCTATTTTCACACTCTAGTTAAATACACATTGTTTATTTCTTTTTATATAATAATGGTTGTCAGTAACAATATGTTCATATCTGTTTCTATGAGTATAGCCCGTTTTTGCCTCTCAGTTTACCATTGATTCATTTATATTGGCGACTTTTAAATCATAATACTTTTTAACACTGTTTATGCATTTTTATCGTAGTTCTTACTTTATAGTTATTCAATGTCTACATTTCTGTTCATTTTACTTCATGTGGAGAAAGCTGTTTTTCTGTTGTTACGGTAATAATTTGTGATTCAATTCATTTGAAAAGGTTAATGTTCATGTTAATGTTTTATAACATAATACATGCATTTTTCTAAATAACGGCTTAAAAAATAATGAATTGAACCACTTGCATAATCATAACTCTAAATTGTCATAAGCGTTCTGTTACCTTGATCACAGTATTCTGTTTGTTTGAAACCCGGCTTACACTGGCTATAACAAGCCCCGTTTATTCGGTTGCATGTTTCATTAACGCATGTAAAGCATCTTCGTTCACAGTTTTCACCCCATCTTCCATCCTCGCATTCTCAAAAGTAGACATGAATAATTAGGTAAGATTGATCAAGTACGATAACAATACACTGACACAAAATTAATTAAAAATAATAATACTAGTATGACCGACAGTGCAATTAACTTTATACATCAGTTTGAATACTTTTATTGACCCACACACAACAGATACCTTACCTAGAGTGCAATTTGCACCATGCCAACCGCTTTTACAGAACTGACACTCCCCACTCTGTTTCCTACATATGTCCTTGCAATTCTTGCTACATATTCGGGAACAGTTGATACCATATCTTCCACTGTCGCATTCTAATTAAAAAATATGCATCCATCAGAAGGCAATAGATAAAATATACAAAGAACGAGTCTGTTCGTATTCCATAAACAAGTTATGAATTAGTTTACAATGTACAGTATATTTCTACATAAACTAAAAAAGCTGAAATCTTACGACACTTCTACCTTCGTCACAGTGTGGAGTTTGTTTAAATCCTGCAGCACAGTCCCCATTACAAATACCATCTGTATGTCGACACACTTTTGACATACAATATCCACAGGAGTTTGCGCAATTAAGTCCCCAGCTTCCTGTCGGACATTCTGCAAAATGAAAGGGAAAATTTCGAACAAATATTTTTATAGGCAACAGACTAGTGTCGTCCGATTTACGTCATTTGTAATAATAAGTTAAAAGATATCATTTCCTCTGAATTTCAGCTTACATATAGTGAGTCCCCTAAACTGGAAATTATATAATATACAGAGTGCATACTTGTAAAGCAGTTGAGCCGCTATGAAGATTTATTCTACGATTGCATATTATTACTGAGTTATCATTCTACACTTTTTCATCATATGCATATGCGCACTCAGACTTTTCTGTCATGTATATAATTTCATAAATTGTATTTCTATATTGGTAAGATCGGTATCATTAACTAAAACGTCACTGTTCTTGACAACCTTCGTCACATTTGCGTCCCCTCCAACCAGCTTTACACCCAGACATACAAGATCCATAGACGTTGTTGCAGTTTGAATAGCCCCCGGCACAGTTTGCACTACATTTCTGCAGACACATATGCCCATAATATCCATCAGTACATGCTGAATGCAAAACATTGACATGATATGAAAATGAGGCATAATACTAGATTTATAAAGCACATTTAAAGTACCAAATTTATTTTTTCCAAAACCTGAATGTTGATCATCGAGAGGGTCCGAAATTTAATACCAGATCGACCTTTCATCTTTCCTCAAAATTTGATTTTCGAGCTAGGTCAACAGTCATTCTTTGACATTTAAATTTAATACTTGAAGCTGGCTTTTAAGTCAATATAAGCACGATATTTGCTTGCTCGAATATCAATAATCCACTTCTTGAAAACTTGAATTTCGATATTCGAGCAGGCTATTCTGTTCAGTCCATCAAAAATCGGTACGGTTCAAACGTTGCTTGAAGACTATTTTTTCTTAATGATCTTTCATTGTTGTCTTTGTAAGTAATGTACACGAGCCTTGATATTTTTTTTTACATCTCAGACTTATATAACAATAACAGTAAACTCGGCGGAAGGGTAACCTGTTTGACACCCGCCGCTATCAACTGAATACACTGAAACTTCAGATTAGTCTTGGAAGCCGCTTATCCTGGGTCTGATCTTCCCATACGAGATTTCCCTATGTGTTTATTATTATAACCGAAGTGGATATATTTTGTGCAGGCAAATTCTTGTTAATGCTTTTGGTGTAGTTCGCAAATAGTTGGAAAAGCATTAAACACGTGGTCGGTATATTATAAAAATTCAAGCATCACAGCCGTCAGAAGCGAGGTATCTACGGCTTGTCCGATAATACCAAAATGTCCTTAAATCACCACTAGTCAGTAAAATCATAAATATAATGTAATACCTCTCATGTTAATGCATAATCAATTTAATATGAAAATTGTCGTGTTTTTAACAATTACAGGTAGATTAAGAGAAAGAATAAAATGCAACAAAGTAACATCTAGACCTAGTCCTATCATGAGAGGTCATGAAATCTACAATATACCTCAGGTTCCCTAATACCTGTTTTAGTCCAACTCTGATAAACAAATGCGATTTCTACTAAACTAAAACATAGAATTAACCCATTTTTTAAAAAAAAGGAAACAAAGGTAATAATACTGAGTGTGAGATTAACTAATTTAAGCCAGTTTCTAAATATTGAAATGCAGGTTATATATCAAGCAAAACACATAACAAGCAATCACAACAGTAACCAGATCTACTAAAACCCGTGACGGTCATAATGTCCGTGACGGTTTTATCACGGACTGTCATGGGTTTTTCTTTTACAGTCACGGCAATGTCATGGGTAATCACGGGTCGTCACCGGTTTTTCTTTTACCGTCACGGCGTTGTCACATACAGACAATGACGTTTAGCGTCATATTTACAGAGTTATCCTAGTAGTAATTAAATACAAATTAGATATATAATTCAATTTTCGGCCGTGGCAATATTAGAAAACTTAAGGGATCCAGAATCTCAACCGGTGTCGTCGTTGCCCTTCCGTCCAAAAGGAGGAGAACTGTTTTTATATGAAGGGGAAGGAGTAAAAGCTCAAGACTGGGGGGCAGACGGTCATCGATGGATACCAAGGAACGGTGGCCTTACCAAGTAAAAGTCCTAAGATAAAGAAAAAGTATTTTTACATCAATGCTGAAAACGGGGCTTCCAAAGAGTTTGTAAAAATTGTTTTTCATGAACCTGAAAAGGATAACGGACCATTTTTTAATCAATACATCGGTAATGACGAAGTGTCTGAACCTCATGCGCATGGTAATGCAAAAAAACCCAGACCATTTGTCCGTTCAAAACCCAGTTCTTTGGAGAAATAGCTGCAGAAAACAAAAACTGAGGATCCGAAGGCTGTTTATAAAAAATACATGTAGAAGATATGCCAAGGATTTTGAAATAAATGCAAAATCTTAGATATAAAGGTAACGATGAAATGCGAATATCAAGAAATTCTTTATTTAATATTCATGGAATAGCACGTGACACAAGTAATCAATTTATACATGTTATACATACATACCCAAATCTATTAGTCATGTATTGTCATGCACTTCTGAGTGAGGAACTTGAAAAGGTACTTCACTTTGATACAACTGACCAGTGCGACAAGTTACGACACAACATTCTAGCTTGGCGATTTTTATGTATCAGCTCTAATTTTAAGACACATCATTTTCTGAGAAAATCCATGTATGCCAGCGTTGTTTTTGATACACGAGCGCAAATTTCAAAACCACTACGAACTATTCTTTAACCTTTTAAAGGATAAGATTAAGTTGCCAAGACGACCCATTGCATGTGTAAGTGACGGTGAGATCGGAATCATAAATGCTATGTCCTTTGTCTTAATTCTTGTCGATGTCCAGTGTTGGAATCATATTCTACAGGATTGTGGGCGTTGGCTTACAGAAAGAGGTTATTCAAGCGCAGGAGTTAACTGTTACAAGGACCATTTGCGCTGTATGTTTGGGCAAGAGAGTAGAGAAAAAGTTTAGCATCAATTGACGAACTACATAAGGCTTGGATGGAGGAGTTTAAAAAATACTTCGACGACAGAATTTCCCCGAACTTAACGAGGGTATGTAAGAGGGCAATTGAAAAATTAACTAGGTTTGACCCATACATTGGTATATCTCAAAACCTAAGTGAAAGCATTAGCAATCTCCTGAAAAGTCTTAATAAATGGAAAGAGGCTCCTGTTGATAACTCAGTTTTGTCTTTCTTGCGATTATACCAATATTATAGAAAGGACGATTCGAGAGGGAGTGCTGGACTTGGTAATTACAATCTCAAAGCACAATATATATCAGCAAAAACAGGCCTCTCAGATATCGTTCAGTTTATCAGCCGGAAGATATAGTTGGAGCGATTAGAGAAAACCAGTTCATCATGGTTTCAATGAAAGATGAAAATATCAAGATAGACGAAAAACCGAAAGTTGATATTCATATTTCCCGTGCTGATGAACTGATACAGAATGTAAGAATTGCATTTTCGCCAAAACTAGGAAATTTCACAATCAAGTACAGACGATAAACCCAGAGTTGTCACCCTATTCCCAGAAAATTATTTTTGTAGTAAAAAAACACTTGGCATAGAAATAAAACAAAACAAAACAAAAAAAAAAACAAAAAACAACAACTCCAAACTTGACAAGTTTAAAATTTCAAGATAATAAAATAAAAGCTGGCAGAATACGTCAAGGACCAGGCGACTTCGATTATGTTTTGGAAAAAAGCCGTGAAGGACAGAATTGCTGATAATGTGGATGAAAATGTCATGACGGCTAAAATCGAAAACGAAGAAATTCCCGTGACAGATGAAGTGAGCAAAATTCAAAAGAGACCCGCAGGATTCAACCTTAATTTTTCCAATGTTAGAGATAGAATTCTGTCTCATAAAATCCGTTAACTTGAGGCACCCTAGAAAAAATGATATTGGCAGTTTAATTTTGTGTTTTATAATCGTTACCAATAGTTTGATGTTTCCTTTATCAAAATTAATGGTTCAAACGTTTTGGATAGTGGCCATCACTTTTAATTTTGTCTTTACCTACCCACATTTCTTCCACAAAATGTAATCTATAGAGTAAAGGCAAAAAAGAGAACTTTTGCCGCATGTAACTCAGTATTTTTAAAAATGTCTAACTCTACCCCTTCTATCTCAGAGATAAATTCACTTTGAACAGTAAGAAATCGCTTATCAAATATTTTTTTTCCACTTTTGTACAAATAAATCAATAATATATTTTGAAAGAAGTAAACACTTACTAGAAAAAAGGACAATAAGGGGACAAAATGGTCCCAGCGGGGCTTGAACCTACGCCCCCATGAAAATTGCAGTCTAAGTATGTTTATGGTAGGAATTGAATACTCTTCAAAAAGGAGGTACTCTATTACGGGTCTAAAACCTTAATGAAATCTATGAGCACATCCTTTGGAAGCATAGAACGTAACCAAGCAAATTAAAAGCAGACTCAGAAAGAACCTGTTTTTGAAAGGTAATGACATATGCAACACCTCCAGCAAAATTCTGTTATAGTAAAAAAGAGTGCTCTCCTCGATACCAAAGGACCAGAAAATACAAAACCATCGCGTCCTAGAAACTACTCATACAACATAAAATGATAGTCATTAAAGTCGGTGTTACTGAAAGCAATCAAATACAGCTACTGTAACACTATCTCATTTATAATGGGCATAGTTATCTCATTTTGGTCACATTTTCCTCCTCTATATCCCGGACTACATCCATCAGCACAAATACCATGATATGTCTGTCTACATGCTTGGCCATTTTTGCAGAATCCGCTACAATTATTGGCACAGTTTGCACCATATTTTCCGTCTTAACACACTGAAAATTTACCGCAGTTTAGTTCCTAAATTCCTATTAAGGTGATGTGTCTGATTGTATTATTGTGGTTAGAAATTAAATTAGTGCGTACATTTTAGAAGGGTCTTCTTACAAGATTTCTAAGCAGATACAAATAAACTGATAGAATCTGTCACTTGAGGGAATAAAATATATTTTCCATCATCATTTTTGCCCAAGGTTTACAACAAGATTATCATACCCTATACCAAAAGTTTCTACTGTATTAAAATCTTGATACACAAAATATTTCCTGCATAAAGAAGCTTTTGGCTTAGAAGTTATATATGTCTTCCAATGAATTAAATATATTTACATTTTATGTACATTAAAGAAATATTATGCTTTTTCAGGAATATATAAAATTTTATCGCTTATATGATGACTGATATAGCTTTTGTCTGTAACCTTTTCAGAAATAAGAATACGATAATAAAAGAGTGATTGATTTTCATGAATATTAAACATATCTCGTCTTTATACAAATATTTTCTATATATGTTCAATCAGTAATCCCTTGTCCAAGAAAGAGTGAACCATTACATTTACCATGCCAAATGACCACGAAATGGGCGCGTACCCCTTTAACACGATTCTCCAATTAAAATGAAAATATCGAGTAAATATTGATGAAATGATTTAAACTCACTTTGATCGCATTTTTCTCCGTCGAAGCCTGGACTGCAACCATCAACACAAAGACCATCGGTTTTTCTACATACACCGCTATTTTTACAGTTCCCACTGCAATTGAACTTGCAGTTTTCACCATAGTTTCCATCCTTACAAACTAAAGTGGAAATCAAATTCTAACTTCTATTTTGTGTCAAAAGGAGTGTCCTGTTAAATGGATTCGTATAATATTCACAACACAACAACTAATCAAACATAACTATACTGACACATCTCTCAATTGTGGTCACATGTTTTATTTCTGTTCAAGCGTGATTATTACTCGATTATGCCTAATGCGTCAGTGCCAATATACCTCCTCATAGTACGTTCGAGATTTATAAAGAGTTTTCTATTTGTTGTCAGTAAGGAAAGGGCATTATGCTCTAAATGGAAAAGCCTAGAAAGCTAATGGCCGTAACGTGTGATATCGGGTTTTTTATACTCTAATAAACTACCGTAATGTCGCTATAAGACTGTTTTGTGTTATGCTCATCCTGTTTAACAATTCTTTTTCGTATCCTCAGGCGTTACACGCGTAAAGGCATTGTGTAAAATTATGTGTTTGATATTCAGTTAATTTAATTGGTCTGTTCAAACACAAAGTATCATATAGCTTCTTCTAGTTTGATTGGTTACGACGGTTACTATTATTATCGTCTTTTGTGTGTCTTTATTAATTGTTTCAAGATTGATCTGTATCAAGCTCACGTCCTTAAAAGTGGACGGCATTCACTTTGCTACACGCTGAGGTTTAAAGTACCAACCATATATTGTTTTTGAGAAAGCTCTCATATAGTCCTTCGTTATATTCAGAAAGAAAACAACCCTCTATCTTAATAGATAGTTAGCCTTAAAATAAAAAAAATGACACCACTTAAGGGATGTTTTACCATTTACCATTATGACAAAATACATTTTTAACCTAATTCGTTCCAGTTGAACAGATGTTATCGCTACATATCTTTAATTTTGTTAAGAATGATAACTTTGATAACATTTCACCAGGGCTTATATAACCTTACCTTTTCCAGAAAACATTAAAAGAAATACGGTTACACTAACTAACTGTACAATGTTGGCTTGCTGTTTAAATCAAGAAAACACAAAACTCCCATGAAAACGCGTCTAATTAAGTTAATTCTGCACGTTGAGGATCAACTTTTTCTACAATGTAGCATTTGGTTTAATCCTGATTTATCAAAACTTCAGAATACACTTTAAAAAAGATCGGCAAATAAAAATGATGTGGTCGTGTGCTTGATTGTCCGCTAATTTGATATCTATTACAAGTTTCCATAACAGGAGTCTATTGAAAACACACGATTTTGACAGTTTTGTTATTAGAAAGTTAGTAGATGTTAGTAAAACTTTTCACAATTATACATAACATATGATGCATAATATGATGATTGACATGTATAGAACCGTGTCCTTGTTTTTAAGATAGCTGCCCAAAATTTAGGAGATCCGTACATTTTCAGCTGAATATAAGATTTTATTTGGAATTATTTAACGTGTAAATCTTTTTAATATCGTATTTTTTTTCTCAAGAAAGATAGTTACGTTGTCCTTTAATTAATTAACTCAAAGGTTGCCATTTATTTATTTAAATAAAATGGTTTTGTGTCCGTATGCCGAGTCGCGGCTACATTCTACGTTATCCGGAAAAATGATGTTACGCTATTACCGCCGGTTTATACAGCATGCAGAGGTACCTTAAGGCCGAAAAAAACCCCAAATAATAGAAGACTTTGCAAAAGAAGGTGAAACAACCTTCACAACCATAAGCAACTCTGTTATTAAATATCTGAAAAAAACTGACTCGACGAAAAATGGGTTCTGGGTCGTACATGACTGTTAATGAAAACAAGAATAAAACAACAACAACTGATACCTTGTTGGTTGCAGCGTATTCCCGTCCACCCGGGCGAACACGAAGCACAAGTACCATAATCTTTATCACAGACATCTTCACAGTGAGTACTGCATTTCTCTGTACAACTTGTTCCGAATGTTATATTCGGACATTCTGTCAAATGAAAAGATATTTGAGACATTTGCAGCACCTTTATAAGTGATATATGTCTACTACGGAAGCATGAAGGGGAAATCGGATTTTTTTTTTAAATTTATCTCGTGGCCACGAGTTATAACTAAAAAAAACAAAAACGATTTTTGCTAATTCGTGGCCACGAAATATAACAAAGAAAAAAAAACAACAAAAATAAAACGAGTTTTGATTGCCACGAAATATAAGTAAGAAATACCACCCCCCTCGCCCCCCCCCCCCCCCCCCCCCCCCCAAAAAAAAATAATAAAAAATAAAAAAAATAAAAAACTGAAAAAAAAAAAAAACGATTGTTTTGCTAATATGTGGCCACGAAATATATCAAAGAAAAAAATTGATTTTTGCTAATTCGTGGTCACGAAATATAAGTTAGAAAAAAAACGGAAAAACGATTTTTGCTAATTCATGGCCAAGAAATATAACTAAGAAATAAACATGTAGTTTGCTGTAACAGTCAGGTGATTACACACGAAACTAAATATTTTATATCTTTTCTTCTTTTAGTTTGTTTACGACCATTTCGGGAATTATGTAAGGTACTGCCATGTTCCTCTTCATGATTAAACCAAGTAATTGGTAACGTAACTGTGACCTTTACAGTTGACCTACTGACCCATAAAATTGAATGGGTCCATTTACTTGTCATGACAATGGTATCCAAGACGTGTAGTGAATCCAAACTTCTCTCAGTTGGATTTTACACCGTGGGCTAATGTGACCTCGTGTCCTTCTAATTTGACCAGATGAGCCAGCAAGCAAATTCATTTAATTCATACCCCACCCCCCACAAAGGCATTTTAGTCAACAAAGCATTAGAAAGTATGTTTCAAAAGTATTCTATTAAAAACTGTTTTTCTGCTTTTAACAAATATGATATTGACCCTAGAAAAAACACAATCTGAAGCAATAGTCTCCATATAAGCATCATGTATACTAAGTTATCGCATGATGCGGTGGATTTCCTTTGATGTTTCCTGTTTATTATATTCAGTATGTTTTTCAAAAATCGTGCGTGATTAAAAATGTTGTTCTAATATCGTTAATAAAAATGATTTTTCTAATAGAACACGTTTTTTTTTTTTAAAAAAAGTTCGTTATCTGAAATAACGAACGTTTCGTGACGTATGACCGATTTCCGTTTCTCCGTGAGGACCTGATTACGGTGTCCATTTGGGACCATAGTGTTTTTCTTTATTTTTCTCCCAAAATCAAGATGCCCGAAAATACGATGATGACAGTTGAAATTACAACGATAGAAGTCGGAACCACGATGATGACATTCGAAAAATCAACACTGTGAAAATCAAAATGGCGATGCTAAAGCATCGAAATTGTGATGATGAATGCATTTAATATAGAGTTGTCACGATTGTGATTTTGTGTTTTCATCAGTGTGGTTTGACATTACCATTTATCATACTTAACTGATTTTTAAAGAAATCTTTACTTTTAATTCGAACTATTGGCAAAATATCATACACGCACACGTGTATGAAAAAGAACGACGAATTATGCCGACAGCAGATATATTTCGTCCGACAAACTTCGGACCAGTCCGGAAAATTTTCCATGCATACATCTTCGTTGGTCCGGCATTGCTCCGGATCGGTTCCGGCATTTAGGCTTTAAAACATGTGCGAATGCCGAGTGACATGCACAGCAAGAAGGCTAAAGTCAAAATCACGATGGTGAAAGTCGAAAGCACGATGATGCAAACACGTCCCACGATGGTGAAAATTCGAAATTATACTGCGTTTTTGTCTTTCACCATCGTGGTTTCGACATCTTTCATACTGGTTTCAAAGCCCGTGGTTTGGGGAGAAAAATCTAAATAAAACGCAATGGTCCAAACGGTACACCGTTCCTGGTAGTGAAAATTTATGAAGGAGGTACAAAAGGAGAATTTAAACTTTTTACGTTCTTTATATTAATACAAATTTTATTGTTTCAATGTCATGCGATAAAACAGTTATAGGATGTAACACTCGTGTGTTACTGGCATATAACAGGGCAGGGGCTGAAATATCGGGTTTTCCTGGCCAAATCGACTGATTTGTCACAGGAAAACCTTCGATTTCCCCCAAGCCCTGATATATGCCAGTAACACACTCGTGAACATCCTATAGCTATTACATAAAACAAATTACATCATTTTAAACTAACGTTATTGAACAGAGATCAAAAGTTTGACTCTGATGATGATACCACCAATGGGAATGCATGCTTTCAACGTCTTCATCTGTGACCTTTGATCAACAAGGTTGGGGCATAAGTTCTACATGTCTTCATAATGAGCTGAACAAAGTTTCACATTGATGAAAATCGTTTGAAGAGTTATAGACCTTGAGCTGACAATTGACCCTGCTATCCTCCCCCCACCCCCCACCCCACTCCCCAGGAGGAATTTTCTACACTATGATTTTCTTAAACCTTACAGCAGTTGCCATTCACAGACAAAAAAATTCAAGTTTCTGTTGGGGCTTTAACGTGTAACGGAGGTTTGAAATACGTTACCATGCAAATTATCAATTAAATCACCGTTTATGCTAATATATTTTATAAACATGCAAGTTGTTCAATTAATTGTAATAAATAAGACATTTACACATGTTAATGTATTTTAAATTGAATTTATCATTTTTACATATTATTTCAGGTAGACAGATGTGATGTAATATCCGTAACTTACGTTATTATGTTTGAAATTACTAGAAAATTCATAAATATATCAACATATATGATGTTTTTAAGCTATAAAATAATGATAATGACAAATACACAGTTCAGTAATTAACTACCCCAAAGTTACTTGATCCAAAACGTAGTGTATAATACGTTACCTTTCTAAAATATTACTATTTTTGTTAATTTCTTGTTTCGTTTTCTATTAAAATTTTGGTAGTGCATGGTAAGGACTTTAATAAACTGGAAGGTAAATTCACATTAACAGTCATAAACAACATTATTAAATAAATGTATATAGGTTTTATAATTTATTTTACAATATTATTTAAATATATATATAGCTCTATGCATATACCAGTATCCAAAGCATGTGGTCTGCATGCACGTCGTCTCGATGTGGTGAATATTTTTGTAAAGTTTCTTTGAAATCTTTCAAAGGGTTAAAGAGTTACAAAGTGGACACGAAATTGCTAACAGATGTACGGACGGACAGACGGACGCCTGCGTCATAACATAATAAGCTGCCTTTAATTTGAAATGTTATGTTATGTCCTATATATCAATAAAACATTTTAATTGTGTTGCATTTTGTTGATTTTTACTGTCTGCAATATGACAATACTTCAACTTTTTCCTATTTTGGCGACATTTTCAGGTAAGATATTTAGATGTTTGAATACTTTGAACTGTTAATAATCTGTTGTTTATAAGCATTTAATCAAAACAAAACGAAAGGTGTTTATGTTGTCTTCATAAAGAGAAACATTTACTTATACGATATTTGCATGTACTGTCTGATTACAACTGAGTGTTTATGTTGCCACATTCATGAGAATATAATGTATTAGCTAAATTCACAGATACATGTTCTCATAAATGAAAGAAGAATGTTTATATAGGTGTTCCCATTTAAAAACATTCAATAGTGTAATAGTAGTCGGATATGCACTAGTATCTGGATATATAATTATTTTTAATTTCAGACTTTAATACCTATTGCCGCCATGGAAAACCCAGTTCAGCTGAAACAACCATCTAAACTGAAAAGTAGCCAACATTTAAATGACAGTGAAAAGCAGTGTATAATTTATTTTCAATGTACTGTGAATGAAGAAGTACAATCACTGACTGATAAGGGTTTCCGAAAGCTTCAAGATGTAGCAAAAACTAGATTGAGTTACAATTCATCATGTAAGTACATATTTGAACATTTAACACGTAATATACCAGAAAACTATGATGTCGAAAAGCATGGCACATTAAAAAGGATGCTACCTGTTATTTACAAATTTAAGCCATGTGCCAAAGAGAGAGCATTCAACTGACAGCTTTAGTGAAACTCCTTCTAGTGCATCTAAACGCAGGCGTAAATCTTTAGAAGATTCTGGCAGCATTGTACTGTTTCCAGCGGACAAATGCATTTTCTGTGACAAAAATGTTATCAAAATTAAAGGCTGTAGACAGAAATTAACTAAGTGTGTTACTAAATGTGCCGAGGACTCGATAAAATTAGCTGTAAGTGAAAAGTCTGATCAGCAATTGCTTTGTAAAGTTAACGGACAGGACTTAGTTGCACGGGAAGCCATGTATCAAAATGCTTGCCGTAGGAGTTACACACGGTCTTCTGCACGTCATGAAAGCCATGAAGGTTCAGTTTCGAGTATCCTACAAGATGTTCACAATACAGCATTTAAGTTTATCCGAAACTATATTGAAGAACACATTGTAATTGGTCACAATGTTGAACGACTCACCATGCTAAAGGAAAGATACCTTGGTTATATTCTTGCTCACCATCCATCGGAGTACAATGAAAATTATAAAACATACAAACTCAAAGATAAGTTATTAGAGCATTTTCAAGATAAGATTCGATTCTGGCAGCCTAAATCATCCTCCAACACAACTTCAGAACTTGTGTATGGAGCTGGTGTAGAGGGAAGTGCGGTTGAGCTAGCTGTATCTGATGAACGGCGACTAGCAGAAAGTGCCATGATTCTTCAAAGATATTTTCTAGAATGCCGCCCAAACTCAACAACAATGCCATGGCCCCCATTTGCGAACTGGTTAATATCTGGAGAACGGCATCCTCCAGAAGAACTTGTACACTTCTTCATCCATTTGATTTCTGCGAAGCCTGGTGTGTCAAAATGTGTGAGCACCAAGGTGCAAAGATATGCGAAATCCTTTGCAGAAGATGTATGCTATGCAATCAGTAATGGAGAATGGTTAATGCCGAAACACGTCCTCTTGCCAATGACCGTACGGCATCTTACTGGGAATGCTGAACTGATAACGATTCTAAACCGGTTTGGTCACGCACAGTCATACACAAGGACCATAGAACTAGAAACCGCTATGTGTAACGCAGTCATCAGTTCCCAAACCGCAATACCACCTAGTATAGCCACCGAAAACAACGCTGTTAAATTTTTTGTTCGGACAACTTTGATCTTAATGACGAAACCCCATCTGGTGCTAGCTAGAACAACGCATTCCACGCACGGAATTGTCCTACAAGAGGTGGCAGATATATCCGTTTAAACGGATGTAGAGCCATATCAAGTCCCTAAGTCAGGAGAGAGAAGAGTCAAACCCAAGGAATTGTATATTAGACCCTGCTTCGCAAAGCCCAAAGTTGAGCCATCTTTGGAAACGCAGAGGACGGAACCCGAGTATAACCCCAAACCAGCCGATTTGAGCATAGTTATTTGGCTACTTTGCAGGGTATTGGGCAGTTCCTTTGAGTATCAAACTGTACCTTTTATCACCTCACCGGATGGCTTTCAAAAACAGCTGTTGTGACGGGAAGTGTCCAAACAACTGTCGAGTACATGCCACCTCTCAATGCCTCAATAAATGAAGCGTCCACCATCCAACATGTTCTGGAAACCTTAATCATTGCCAGCCGAGAAGTGGGCCAAAAATACACAATAGTCACGTTTGACTTAGCTGTTGCAAAGAAGGCGTATTCTCTTTGTTGGCAGTTTACAGAGCAGTATAACAAAGTGATAGTACGGATGGGCGTGTTTCACACAGTGTGTTCTCTCTTTAACACGCTGGGTAAAATGTTAAAAGGCAGTGGATTTGCCGAGATCGTAATTGAGTCCGGGATTTGCGCCAGTGGATCTCTTGAAAAGATAATGTCGAGAAAGCACTACAATCGTGCATTACGCGTGAACAAGCTAGATATGGAGGGACTTGAACGATTATTGTTGAAGCGATTTGAAGAACAACATCCACAGACAGAAATGCTCTGTGAAGAGACGATGAACCTGCTTGATCTCGCCAAGGATCCTGACTGTGACAAATTGATGAAGGTAGCCAATGCAAATGATGTACTTGAATACTTTGAAAGTCTAAATACGTTCAAGGAGTCTATCAGAACGGGTCAGCTTGCTAAGACAGCACAGTTCTAGCTGATAGACATTATCCATATGATCTTGACACTGATACGAGCTACCAAAGAAAACGATTTGCAGCTTCACATAGCAGCACTATATAATCTGTGCCCATTATACTTTGCCTTCGACCACCACAATTATGCAAGGTATGTACCCGCATATCTCATGACTCTTATGAATCTGAAGACGTCACATCCAGTTGCAACCGAACGGCTTAAAAGCAATGATATCAGTGTCAGTAGGTCATCTGTACCCAAATCAAGAAATCCAGTTGACATAACAATGGAACAGACGATAAACACAAAATGCCAGGGTGGCATCATTGGATTTAGTAGGAATTACTCGGCTTACTACCGTTGGTCAACAACACGTCATTTCAGGGCACAATATGTTGAAGCGGTGTTGCAAACCACAGATATTGCTTCTGAAGAATCTTCTGTTCACAAAGAGCTGCAACCATCACAACTTCACGACAGTAAACTTTTAGTTCAGAAGGTGCTTGATTCTGTGAACAACTTCACAAATCCGTTTGATGTGGACTCCAACCTTAACGAATTGTACTGTCTGTCTTCTGGTGTACCAGCTAAACCTGATGCAGTTGAAAACCTCCTTCAGGCCACCAATATTGGACGCACGGCAATGGAATGCTTTATTAATGATCGCCTGGTAGACAAGAAAGTATCGTTCCATGACCCTATCAAGCGTAACAAGTTGAAGACATTTGCTACATCTGAAGTAAGAAAAACTATCAAAGGATCTAACACCAAGTTTGCTCCAATTAAAGCTGAACGCAATATATTTGCCCAACTAGTCCTCCTTGTGGTCCAGAATGACACTGATCTAGAGCGGACTCTGTCCTATCCACTAGGCCCAGTTTCTTGGTCTTTGGCTACAGCTGATGGTATGCCAGTGAAAACCAACAAAGCGAAGTTGCTTCATCACATTGAAACCGGCATTGAACCAACAATAGTTTGTCCAGATCATAACGTTGCACATGTACTTGATGGCAATGCTGTACTCAAATGTATTGTTTCGGTGCCCAACACCTTCGAAAAAGTAGCTCAGATGGTCTTTGATCAACTTCCAAAGTCAGGTCGAGTGGATTTCGTCACCGATACATACAACGAATCATCAATTAAACCGGTGGAAAGAAGCCGTGGGGTACTTCATCAACATTTTTGCTATCCGGTGCAGAAGACCAAAACACCCAGGGACTGGAAGAGTTTCATGTCTAACAATGACAACAAGACTCAGCTGCTGAATTTGCTTTTTGAACAGTGGTCTTCCAACAAATATGCGGAAAAACTCAAAGATCGTTTGGCTTACTTCGTTCTTCGTAAAATGTGCTTCCAACTAACAAGCCATAACGGTGAGACAGTGTAAGTTCTTCCCGAAGAATCTCTGTTTTCTTCACAAGAAGAAGCAGATACGAGAATAATTCTCCACTGCCTACACATCAAAGAAACTGATGCAGCAACTTTCGTTGTACGGTCCCCAGACACCGACGTCCTTGTGCTTCTGGTCAAGTACTGGTTTCAAATTGGCTGTTCTGTTCTTTTTTGACACTGGCACTGGAAACAAACGCCGGCTCATTGACGTGGAGAAGATTGTAAAAGCTAAAGGAGTAGATATATGTGCAGTGTTACCGGCAATTCACTTCTTTACTGGCTGCAATACAGTAAGCGCCTTTGTGAGAAGAGGAAAAGAAGGACCAGTGAAGCTACTGGAGAAGCATAACGAGTATCTTCCCACCTTTTCTAAGTTGGGCAAAAACACGAGTGCACAGATGAGTTGATGTTAGAAATAGAACATTTTGTATGTCACATGTATGGTAGGCCATATACAGATGTCAACAAGCTTCGCTTTGATATATTCTGTAAGAAAAGTGATATTAAAGGTAACACACTGAGTTCCTGCAACAGTATAGACATGAGTTTGGTGCCTCCATGCGAAAACATCATTGAAAATGCACACTAAACGTGCAAATTACCAGGTGTATGTTTGGGTACACGCCCATGAAAGGTATCCTCAAACACCCGATGCTGAAAAGAGTGGATGGAAACTTTGTACCGAAGGAATTGAGTACATGTGGACTGATGGTGACATTGTACCCAGTGAACTAGCAGACATTCTCTGCAATGTTGGCAAAAAGCCAGTCAATATGAGTATTGACCGGTCCGGCGGTCAATACTGGTTAAAACCGGTCAATACTGGTCAATACCGGTCAATACTGGTCAATACTGGTCGATTCAATACAGTGGTCACTATTGGGGTTTCAATACTGATTTATTTAACACTTTTAGATTCACATATTAGCATAAGCTGTAACAGTAATATAAAGCTAAAAATAATATTAATAAACCTATATTAAAGCAATATGAAATAATGTAAAATTTTGTTTGAAACAATACTGGTCAATTCAAATTTTGGTCCTATGCAATATGACCTTATCATTACATATAGTGATCAATACTTTTTGACTGACTGATTTATTTTCAAGCTTAATGGGATTAATACAATGGAATTATTGATCATGACAGTTTCAATTATCACTGGCTTAATGCCAGGTAATTAGTGACAAACAGTCTATTGTATATTGCAAGACATAGTGTCAATTAGGCAATGTGGCAATTGCTATCCAAACACAATTAAACCACTTCAAAGAAAGGGTTAAGGTGTTTGGTCTAATGTTTTCTCAGCAATATTTCATTATATTATTTATACCAGTAAAAATAATTAGATTTATCACTTGTGAAATTTGAATCACACACTTAACTGATACAGTTTATGAAGTAATTTTTACAAATAAAGTTCAGTTAAATTAGCAAAATGAAACCATGAGATCCAAAATGGAATTTTTATAATGTGACAGAAGAGGGCAAAAACTTGAAGGCAAAGTGTAAAGACTGTAATTCTTAAATAAGTGCTAAAGTTATCAGACTCAGATCACATAGAGAAAAATGCCCTGGCATCAGCAAACCTGTCAAGAAGGCTAAAAAGAGGCCAACTGAAGAAGTTATAGAGGAATCTTCACAGTCTTCACAGTCTGCTCAACCATCAGTGGTCGAATCACCACAGCCACCTAAAAGATCAAAGCTTCAGCAACGCAGTGTCAGTAGCTATGGTATTTCAACAGATACCAGTACGTGGGAACAGTTAGATGAACAGATAGCCAAACTCTTCTTCGCTTGTAATCTGCCCTTCAACATTGCTGATCATCCTGTGTGGAAAGACACTGTAGAAATGCTTCGTCCAGGTTACCATCCATCAAATCGTAAGGACATTGGTGGTCCCCTGCTAGACAAGATCCATGAGAGACTGACCACTAAAATGAAAACTGAACTAAAGGGAAAAGATGTTGTCATGATGCAAGATGGGTGGAGTGATATCCATAACACGCCGATCATCGCCACTAGCTTACACACTGAAGGAAATGCCTACTTCATGTCAGCAGTCGACACAGGTACCAACAAGAAGACGGCAGCTTACTGTACATCTATTGCGCAGGAATCTATTAAAAATGCAACGGACAACTATGAGTGTAGAGTGACTGGTGTTGTGACTGACAATGAAAAAAAAATGGAGGTTATGAAACAAAACTTGAAAGAAGCTGACCCTGAACTTACAGTTTATGGCTGCTCAGCACACTGGTTGAATCTGCTTGGTCAGGATATTACGCCATCACAGGTGATCAGTCAAGTTGTGGAAGTGAATAAGTGAATAAGTACTTTAGAAGTCATCCAAGGTGCCTACTAAGTGAGATGTGGGGATCAGTAAAACCACAACTTCCTGATGAGACGAGATGGAATAGTCAAATGAAATGTATTGAAACATTCATACGAAACCGCCCGTTCATGTTGTTAATTGTTGCACAGAATGAAGATCTTGTTGACACTAGAATAAGAAATCGCATTCACAATGTTGGACTATATAATGAAGTAAAGAACCTGCAGAGTCAACTTGAACCCATTTCCAAGGCCTTGGACAGATTACATTCAGATTCAGCTACACTGGCCGATGCCTGTCAAGTGTGGATAGACCTACTTAATTCAGATGAACTTGAACCACATCAAGGGAAAGTGCGTCATCGTTTCAATCAGGCAATGGCTCCTGCTCACTTCCTCGCCAACTTACTTCATCCATTGTACAGAGGCAAGAATCTTGAAACAGAACATGTCAGCAGTGCACAGGAAATACTTCTTGAGTTTAGTCCTGAAGTTGTGCCAGAACTTTTGAATTTTATGTCAGATACAATATCACTACCAAAAGCCCTTGAACATGAATCAGTGATCAGCAAAACTAAGCCAAGAGTGTGGTGGTCCTGTATTGAACGATCGAACAGTGTTAGTCAGTCTTTGTGTCAATTAGCAATGAAGATAATGTCCATGCCAGCCAGCTCAGCATCACTTGAGCGTGTATTCCCAAACTTCAGACTTATACAAACTAAACTAAGAAACAGACTTGGCAGCTAAACTAGTGTTCTGCTATCGCTTCCTCCGTGGCACAATGGACACAGACTGGTAGTGTGGGTTTGATAAGAACTGTGACAGCTAACTAGTGCTTAACCAGAAATAGATAAAAAAAGTGCTTAATTAAGTATCATTCAGTAGTAAGATAAGATATTTGAATAGATAGAAAAGAAAGAAAAAGAAAAAAAAGGTAAAAAAAAAAAAAAAAAGATTAAAAAAACATTAAAAATAAACTGTTGTGGTAGCCTTAAGCCACCTGACGATTCCTTTGGCGGGGATGAAGCAGTTAAATTACCAGTTATCAGTTTAATAACTTACTTTGACATTTTTGTTGTAAAATAATACATCTTTGTAATCCAACAGTATTAGAAAATGTTCAATGATCAGTATTGACCAGTATTGACCAATCGACTACTACTGGCCAATTCAGGAGTATGTATATGGTTGGTTTAACTATATAATAATGCGTGTATTTACCTTAATCAAGCCCCAAATACTTTAAACAGGTATTATTTAATTGTCCACAAACTCTGCAATATGTCTTAACAATCAATATTGACAAAATGACCAGTATTGACCACTTCAGGGAGTATTGACCAGTATTGACCACTTCAGGGAGTATTGACCGGGGCGGTTTTAACGGGTTAAAACCGCCGGTTAAAACCGGGGGCGGTTATAACCGCCCAACATTGATTCTCTGTACGCAATGGAATGATGAAATAACAGATGAGTCAGACGAGGAGGATACAGTTGAGCTTGAAAACGCATTAGATGAAGTGTTTATTGACGAATGAATTGAATCTACTGCACATTCATAATAAGAGCAACAGTTATAATATATGTTTAAAAGAAGTCTGTGTGCATACTGTTTTGATAGGTTCTAGTTTCTTTGTTTGATTCTTAATTGTACGAGTTTAAAGTAAAATGCAAAATATGTTTATAAAAGAAATAATTTTTGTATGTTTTAATATTACAGAATACGTGAAAATGTATAGTTTGTATATTGGGTAACGTATATTGTAACGTATTTTTAGATACATGTGTTTAAAGTTAAATTGCAAAGCTATGTTAAACATATTTCGATTTGGTAAATTTGTTTTTTAAAACGATAAAGTACATTTAAAGTAACAGAAACCAATAAATATATATGTGACCATGACTGAGAAAATGGGTCCAGATGAGGAAATTTGACATTTTCAGGGTTTTGCATATTTAGAAAGTATACCAATTCAGAAATAAATCCTGAAAATTTCAGATGAAAATCTTCAAAATTGTCAATTTTATGACCGATTTTGTAACATAGATATTAAAAATAAAAACAGAACATTTCAGTTATTCTTTCTTTCTAGTTTATTTCTCACTTACTGGTAATGGCTAACAAATCTGAAATAAATTTATCTTCTGTTACAATTGCATGATATATATAAGATCCCTTCTTGTTACACAAAATGATAATCAGCTAAAATCTACAACGATTTCTATAAAAATGTTTCTCAAATTGTGTTACCATGGCAACAAATATATTAAATTCCCTTTTCTATGATAAAACTTTAAAAGAAACTTGTTCACTTAAAGTAAGGACTTTAAAAAGTAAAATATTAGAAGGCATATGTATTTATAAAAATATTCTGAAAATTTCACATGAAAATATTAAGAATGTTTGGTTTTATGACAATTTTTTGTAACATGGGTAATAACCATAAGAATAAGTTAGATTTGTCATTGTTTCTTCATAACTTGTCTTTTAGATGCTGGTAATAAATGACTATTTTGGAAAAAAAGAACCTTCTATTACTATGAAATTTTATTCTTGTGATGCTTACTTAAAACAGAAAAATACAGCTAATTTAAAATCTTTCATATTTTTCTATGCAAACATTATTCAAATTGTGTTACCATGGCAACATATGCATTAAATTCCGTTTTCTACAATAGAACCTAAAAATAAAAGCTAAATTTGAAATAATGTTTCTTATAAGTTGAATATTTCTAAGTATATATATTCGAAAGTAAAATTTGAAAATTTTATGTGAAAAGATATAAAATGTTTGGTTTTATGACAGATTTCGTAACACGGGTAATAACCACAAGAATAAACTATTTCAGTCGTTGTTTCTTCAGTTTGTGTTTTCACTTATTGGTAATCACTGGCTATTTTTTAAATAAATGAATTTCTTTTACAAAGTATTTTTAGATATACACTTAAAGTGCAAACATCTAGCTGGCTAAAGTCCTTCACATTTTCTATAAAAACATTATTAAATTATGTTACCATGGCAACATATGCATTCGATTCTATTTTCTGTAATAATACTTTAAAAAAGAGCTAAATTGGAAAAGTGTTTCAGATAACTTGAATATTATAAAGTGGTATGTATTCAAAAATATTATCTCAAAATTCCATGTTAAAAATTAAAATGTTTTGTTTTATGACAGCGTTTGTAACATGAGTAATAACTATAAGAATAAGACATTTCTGTAATTGTTTCTTCATAACTTGCCTTTTACCTGCTGGTAATAAATAACTATTTTGAAATAAATGAAACATATATTACTATTGATTTTTTTTATTGTTTATGCTTATTTTAAAGTAGAATACTAGAAAGTACACCTAATTAAAAACTTTCCATATTTTCTAAGAAAAATGTGTTACCATGGCGACATATGTTTTAAATTCCCTTTTCCTACAATACTACTTAAAAACAAAAGCTTATTTTAATAAAGTATTTCTAGTAAGTTAAATATTTGAAACTATAAGTATTCAGGAAAGAAATCTGAAAATTTCACATAAAACACTTTAAAATAACAAAACAAAAAAGTAAAAAAAGTAGTTATTGTAAGAATAAACATTTCAGTCATCCCTTTCCTCATAATCTGTTTTTTTTCACTGGCTAGTTATAACTGACAATACTGAAGAAAGTGAACATTCTTTTACCATTACATTATATACTGTAGATCCCTTACTGAAATACAAGTCCATAATTTCAATGAAATGTAATTTGAATTATGTTAACATGGCAACAAACATATGGCAACATACATACTAAATTCCTTTTTTTCTAAAAATACTTTATTAAATACTTAACCTAATAGCTTAACTTTTGATGAAGGTTACACTGCTACAAGCTCTGGTGAAAATAAATATTTATTTCCAGCTAATACTTTAATGTAGGTACATGTAACTGAAACTACAACCTTTACTTGATGTTTAACCTTAACAGCTAAACACATCTATATGAACAGCAAAACAGGCTAAAGTGTTGTGCATTAAAACGTTTGAATTCAACAACAATTTCTATCTTTTATATTCACTTCCTTTTTCAGTTCTCAGAAAAATCCCGTCAATCACAATTTCAGTTTTCAGTTCAAGTGGTCTGGGACAAACAGAATCCTTTGACTTTTCAGACAAATACTATTCTCTTAGGAGTTCATACAGGTACCATTGTCGGCTTGTGTCATTCCATGTCAATAATATTCGTTTGGCAAGGGGGAGTAGATTTTAGTAAGTTAACTGTCTCAACTGGACTGTCACTTTTAACACTAACAATCCAGGTGTTTCTGCATACGTGATAAAGTGGTAATACTTGGTTATCTTCTTCAAAAGTTTAAAATATTGTGATAAGATATTTCTCCACTGGCAGAATGTGACAGGATTTAAATCATTGTTGACCAACTGTGCAATGTTATGACCTTTCTTTGATGACTGACACACTGTGTCAGCAATATCATGTATTATTTAAGGTCTCAGCATTCACCCTCCTCCACAGATACTTCTGAATTCAAAAGTGCAAGTCAGATTCAAACTTTGCATGGTCTGTGATCATTGTTGAATATTCAATCGATCTGTGATATCCTGTAACAAATAAGTAAAACATTTTATCTTAAATAATTAACCTGGGAGTCGCTTTATTTAATAAAAGTAGAGTTATCACTATTTGATAATAGATGATTCTTACAACCGATGCTCTAAAATATTGACAGACTGACAACAGCTGCTGTCAGTATATAAATGTACTTTGTTTATAAAATTTTGGTTACTGCAAATTGGATGTTCTAAAACACATTTTTTTGCATTTATTGTGTTAACCCTTAACCTGCTAAATTTGCAAAATGGACTACTCTATCTTAAATAGAGACACTACCATTTATAGCTTATAGGGGGTTCTCATAGAAAATTTGCTGACTAAATATCAAACACTGCAGATCATGATCAGACTGCACAGATGTGCAGATTGATCTTGATCTGCACTGGTTGCAAAGGCAGACATAGCTGCCTCATTCAGCCTAATTGTTAAAAGTATACACTGTTTTAACAGCTTCAAAAATGGTTGTTACCTAGTAAATCTCTCCACAGACCATACCGCAGCAAGATGTTATTTCTATTCTAGCTAGCAGCATTGTCAAAATGGAATACCAATACAGGTAGTGATGTACCATGCTCACAAGTTGTCTGCCCCTTAACCAACTGAGCTGCTTTCATAAACAAGAGGAAACACTTGCCTTCCTGAAAAAAGATTTAAAAGTCTTTGGTAAAAGTATCTGTTATCTTCATGTATCTTAGGAACCTTTACATTCTTCATTCTAATCCATATTCTTGGTGCAATAAAACTGGTAAGAAAATTCAATCACATCACAATTTCTAAGTCAAGAATGGGTTAATTAAATTTGAAAATAATCAAATTACAATTAATCTAAATCACAATTAATTGATTTACTTCAAATAATTAATTAAAATTCCTATTTATTAGAACTCTCCTACAACTTAATGAGATATCAACTTATACACATGTACATGTAGTGTTAAGCATTCAAATTATCTATGTACTTACTGAGTGCCACAGACTTTTCTCAGGCTAATAGCCAATGTAATGAAGACTTTTCACAAACTGATCTTCTTCAAAACCGGATTGTTGAAATTAAATTTCAATAATGCCAGTTTTGTCAGTTTAAGCCATTAAATATTATAGTCACAGTACATGTACATACATTATACAAATCATTAGTGTAGAAGTAGATTTATTTTGTATAGGCTCCAACAAAACCTAGACAGAGGTATAATTTAATAATATATTGCATTAAAATTATAATAGGAGCCATTAGCTGCATGTTATTTACCTGATTCCTCAAAGCACATCCAAAATATGTTACATTTTCTTCAGATCTTCTTAAAGTAAACAGACCAATTTTCCTGGCTGTTGTAGGGTATATGAACCAGCTGTAGTGGAATGAACCATCAAAGGAACAAGGAATATTATCTGAAAGAAGATACATTACATGTACTGTAAACATCACTAAAAATCAAAAACTGAATACTTTATTAATAATGTGATTGCGAAAGGTTTCATTAACTTACCACAAAATACTCTAAAAGTTATTATACTATGAATCTATTTTTTAAAGGATCATAAATTGTTTTACACACAGCAAGGCTCAAAAATTTTAAAAATAAAAAGATTTTCATTATATAGCATAAATTCCCACTATAAATATACAATCATCCTGTTACAAAACATTCTGAATCAACAATAATGGAATGAGAGTAGTCACCAGACAGAAATAACATGACTTATGAGACCCACAGCAAAAACGGTTACCATTTTATAAATGGAAGCGTCTAGACATCCGGTAACCAGAATCCTAGCCAGTGTTTTAGCCAACTGGTAACGGGACGCCTATCCTATCCTATCTTATAAGGATTTTCTAGGCGTCCGGTAATCAATTTTATTGTCTGAATAAGCCTTACAGGTGAATATTCAAACCTTAGACTTAGTACACCAAAAAAAATATGATACAATAAATTTATTCATTACAGTATTCATATATAAAATGATCGCCAAACAGCTAGAAAAACATTCACGGAGATGCTGGTCGTCTTGTTGCCGGACAGCTAGAATTATGCAGGGTAGGCGTCCGGTTACCGGACATCTACATATTTCCTTTTAAAATACCCTGGTTACTACTGTGAGAGGGGACTTTTCGAGAAATGATGTGACACAGGCAGGCATCTATAAGTCTGCATCAAATTTCTTAATTATCATAGCTACATGTATTTTGCATTTTTCCATACTAATGCTTACTATGGACAATGAAATAATTTGATGAATCCTGGTCACCTTGAGTAAGAAGCTGCCTGCCTTCAATAATCCTTGTGACAACCCAACTGGCCATTTTATATTAAATACACAGGCATAATTAAATCATCTGTGTTTAGTGACCACAAGGTATGTTTTGGATTCACTTCCGGGTAAAGACAGACTTATTTCAGTGAAAGTTTCAAATACATTAGAGAATCTACATTAACAACAGTTTATAAACGGTACTTACCAAATCAGTAAACAGTATTAAAAGTCTCAGATCCCTACATCGTTGAACAAAAGGAAGTTAAACAAAAGTAAACTTCACATGCTTCCCTGATAAAATCCGAAACCGGAAACATACAGTAGCGAAGGGGAAACAACTGATTTTGAACGAAATATTTTGTCTCAGGCGTAATACCACTATTTTTTTACAGGTCTGATGTCTAAATATTCTTTCTCTAGTAGGATGTTATCAATCACGTAACAAGCAGTCATACTTTAACGGTCAAACTTTTGCTAATTAAAACATGTGTAAGAAAGCTGCGCGCGTAAACTTGGCGCAACTTTAAACGTCGTTTCTCGATATTACGTCATGCCGCATCTGGACCGGTTTTCAAAGACGACGTCACATATTAGGTGTTCGGTAACGTAAATTGTAACTTAGTTTGATACTTAAATACGTATGTTTTAAGTTAAACCTAAAGTTTTCAATTCATAACTATACTGCTAAATACAAAATTGAATAGTAATTTTGTTATTTTCAAATAATCAAGTATGTCTGAAAGAAACTGAAGATATTAACTATAATTTGTATGTCTGGTAACGTAAAATTTAACGTAGTGTTCAGTGTAACATATCTTACAAGTTAGAGGCTTGTTGATAAATATATAAATGGTTGTATAATATATAATTAAAGAGTGTTAATATGAAAGTGAAATGTACATTTTTGAGAAAACAATTATGAATTATGTATGATTGAAAAATAGCATATTTTGGAAGAATGATGTTACATTCGCTAAAAATCAACTTTCTCTTAACTTATATTGGCTCTATATATCTTTTTTTTTGCTGAATGTTGAACTTTTTAATGACAACTTCATTTTTTGATTACCTGGTCACCTGAATTTGCAGTAAAAACTTTATACCAAAAATGTTTCGTTTTTTAAAATAACGTATCTTTTTCCAATATTTTTTAACTTTAACATTACATTTTAGACAATAAAATTTTATAAAATTGTACCTTCTAGTATACACCTTTAAAGAAAATATGAAAACTTGAAATGATTTTCTTTCATAATGGAACACTTTTCTTTAACAATTGATAAAAAAATACAGGTTTTGCGGGTAACGTATTTTAAAGCGTGGTTACGGAGAAAAGCCCCACTCGACGGTTGCAAACTTTATGCCTAATTGTTCGCTACACATTGGGGTTTCAAAAATAATATGGTCCTCAAAATTCCCCCTGGGGTAGCAAATCCCCTTCTGGCTCATACTCTATTAGGAGACAAAGAATGGACACAAAGTGAAAATTAGTCAAATGGTTTATGAGATATAGAGTGGGCACGAAATATGCACCGAAAACCTTGGCTCCGACCTTATGACCCTGCCCTTTACTTGCCAAGGTTACTGTTTCTGTCAAGGTCTTAGAGTGCAAGCCTCGTTATTCACTAGTAACCAAGATCTCACACTGGAGGCCATTGTGACATGGACCTTTCACTGCCACGAATTAGCAAAAATCGTTTTTTGTTTTTATTGACAGAAGAGTGGACACAAAGTGAAAATCAGTGAAAGGGTTTATGATATATAGAGTGGGCACGAAATATGCACCGAAAACCTTGGCTCCGACCTTATGACCCTGCCCTTTACTTGCCAAGGTTACTGTTTCTGTCAAGTTCCTTGAGCGCAAGCCTCGGTATTCACTAGTAACCAAGATCTCACACTGGAGGCCATTGCGACATGGACCTTTCACCGCCACGAATTAGCAAAAAATCGTTTTTTGGTTTTATTGACAGAATCAGCTGTTTAAAAGATCTAAAATATTTGCGTAAGTTTACATTTGGCGTAAGTGGTTTAGTGAAATAGTACCCTCATCAAAGTTTGGTGAAAATCGTTTGAAGAGTTAGTGACAAAGAATGGACATAAAGTGAAAATCAGTGAAAGGGTTTATGTGATATAGAGTGGGCACGAAATATGCACCGAAAACCTTGGCTCCGACCTTGTGACACTGACCTTCACTTGCCAAGGTTACTGTTTTTGTCAGGTTCCTTGAGCGCAAGCCTCGGTATTCACTAAAAACCAAGGTCTCACACTGGAGGCCATTGTGACATCGACCTTTCACCCCCACGAATTAGAAAAAAATCGTTTTTTATTATTTTTTTTCTTACTTATATTTTGTGGCCACGAATTAGGAAAAAAACGTTTTTTGGGTTTTTTTTTTCTTAGTTGTATTTCTTGGCCACGACTTAGCAAAAATCACCTTTTTGTTTATTTTTCTTACTTATATTTCGTGGCCATAAATTAGCAAAAATTGGCCACGAATTAAGAAATCGCTTTTTGTTGTTTTTTTCTTAGTTATATTTCATGGCCACGAATTAAGAAATTGTTTTTTTTTTTCTTAGTTATATCTCGTGGCCACGAGATAACATATTTTGTTTTTCGGTTTTTTCTTAGTTATATCTCGTGGCCACGAGATAACATTTTTTGTTTTTCTTTTTATTCTTAGTTATATCTCGTGGCCACGAGATGAATTAAAATAAAAATATCCGATGTCCGCTCTATGCTTCCCTAATTTACAGCACAGTGCAAAATGTGAATTGATATAAATAATTTAGCTAAAGAAATATGAATTTGCGAGTAAAACCATGAAATAGCGCAGTTACCTCCATATATCCTGACATCGCACAAGACAAGTTGTGAACCATTAATTGCTAGTCGTATTCTGAGCTGATTTCCAAAAATTGGTTTGTTACATGTTACATCAATATTAGTTGTTATCGGTGAGGAATTATTATGTTTGTAACACATTTCTTGTCCAGTGAAGCTATTTCCATATCTGCCATTGAATGTTTGATTTTCAACCATAACCTCAAAATTCTGGAAGTAATCTACAATACAGTTTGTATGATATTTGGTAATGTAATTCGAAAATATTTAAATGAAACTAAGGGAAGTTAGTACACAAACCTCTCACAGCTTGTGAGGATCAGGCGACTGAAAATACAAACGCAGCGTTACGTTGCATATAACAAAAACGCTACTCTCTTTAAACAAGTTTTGATATGAAATTTGACAGGAACGCAAAATAATGCTCGAATGTTGAATATGTAGGCATAGGAAATAAAGATCAAAATAATTGCACCTTTACTAATCCTACCTGTTCTGTATTACAAAAGTGCTTCTATAGTGACATTTTGATACAAGCAAAATTGTATTATCTGCACTATAAAATTCTTACTGGTAACTCATTTTATTATCGGCTTGTTAAAAGTTATATGTTTACCATAAATAAGCTGCTAAAATCATATGAAGCAGGTTTTATAGGGTAAATCAAACATATATGAATAAATCCTAAATATTTTTGTTGTGCAAAAAGTTATGATATTGTGTCTTAAAACCGTTAACATTTTCCACTCATTGTGTTATTACAAGGGAAGTAAATTAATAGATATTTCTGCTTATAGGTACTGGCCTAAGGCAAGAGTTGTCATTCTTTGCGGTTCACAACTTTAAATTAAATATTAAAACTGTAGTTATTGATATTAACAAAACTATCATAAATTTCACATTTATAAAATTATTTTTGGTTATTTCAAGGACTAAGAAATCAATTTAATGTATTTCTATCGTTGAAAATTTTAAGGTTTATCTCTAGAATATGTAAGTACTTTGCAATTAAATTACTTTATTACTTTATTAATTTTTCTCTTTTGTGTACATATACATGTTTAAAAGTGCTTTATATTTAAAGTCTACGTAACAAAAAACAAACAAAACAACCCAAACAGTGTAAGATCAACTAATGTTCAACACTTGTTATGAAGAGATGAATTGGTGTACTTGCAAAATGTTGTATAAAATGAATTCATAACAGATATATTAAAACAATCAGCGTAACAGCTACCCTGATCTTTACTAGACAAAGTGTGTTCCAAAGCCTTGATTAGTGTTGGAAATGTTCAATTTGTCATACACCACGCTTCTAGGCTTTAGTAGAGCTAATTACATAATATCTTGTGATCTTAGTTAGGTTTCTAACCGATCTGACCAGTTCTATCATATCACTGATGCACTGATGTACATAGGGGACGGACTTTGCACTGTGCCCTGTTTAACATAATTTGTCCAAAGGCTAGTGATAAACATCCTGAACCTTCTCTAGTATTCAGGTATTCATTACAAAATATTGCACTTGAATAGCGTAATGATTTGCAAACTACCTTGCGAAATAAAAATTCATCGACACATGCTGATGGGGCATTGCATATTCATTTATAGCATGTAAATGGGGGCTTCTTTAACTTATATGATTAAAATAGCAAGCTAAATGTGTATCGCGAACTATTTCTTTTATTATCCCCACTAAACAAACAGATATTAGGTAGAACGAACAAATATACAATTGACTGTCATATTTGATACAACTTCATTAGAAAAATATGCGCGAATAAGTCGCTGTCTTTCAATGCTTTAAATATATGTTCGACCAATGTTAGAGTGAAATGACTTCGAATTGTAAAATATGTTAATGCGATGTTACTTTACTTACCTAAGGACTCTTTGCTGGTAACAATAGAGATATTCCTGATTTTGTATTTATCTTTAAGCCAAAGTCTCCACCAAGGGATGTACGTTGACATATTTGCATAGTATGTTTGACTACATGTCGATAAATCTCTGTCGACAGCCAGCGCAGCAATTCGTCTCTGAGGTATGTTACTTTGTTGGCGCACCACCATTTCACGTCCATTCATCTGTCCTGCAGGTACTATGTTGTCTGAAAAAAATGTATATTCACCTGTAACGAATAACTGGTTCTTAAATTAAGAATTAACCTGTTTTAGTAAGCATTCTTATATGTATCCGCTAAGTTTGTGTTTATCGCAGCTTAGGACAAAGTGCTCAAGGAGAGCTATTGTGCCTTCAGTCCGTCTTCGTCAGTAGTCCGTCGTGCCACTTGCATTAAAATACACATGAGGTCAAAATAATAACATAATCGTCGGAACATGATCAAAATGTTTGATTTTATGAAAACTAGAACGTATTCATCTAACGCCATACATTTTGCCACTGTGTTACCTTATATACATGAAATCAGGTTAGAATATATGCCTTGAATTTGTTGCTTTTTGCTGATGATATAGCGATAAATGGTAAAACGCATGAGGATTTACAGAATAGCCTCGATTTACTTTATACATATTGTAACCACTGGAGTCTTGAATTCAAATAAACACTGAAAACAAAAACAAAACAACTTGTTGTCCTTAGAAAAAGGGACAGAACGTTTGAAAGAGAGTGATGGCTATATAATGACAATCCTTTTGAAGTGAAGATCTTGGTACTGTTTTTAACTATACTGGTAATCTTGCATTGAATGTAGAGCATTTGATCGGCAATTTGAAGCTTTAAATGCTCTTTATTTGTTGTAAAACAAATTGATCTGAATCCAATGTTATTGCGTCAGCTGTTTACTCATTTGTAGGCTCTATTTTGTCATACTCTTAAGAGGTATGGGGCGATACTAAATCTAAGGAAATTGAACGTATTCACATGAATTTTGCAAACGAATTTTATATGTTAGAACCAGTACTTGTAATGGAAGTATCTTGACATACTGACAAAAAATCTTAGACTCAACGTTATCTGCACACGCTTTTGGAATGCTAACTGGTAGCAATGGTCAAAGCAGAATACTACGCGACGAAATATGCTGTATTTGTTGCGGAACATAAGATATTTGTAAAGGTAAAGGTAAAGGTCTTGTTTATTATAGTGTAACCCCTACTGAAAGGGCCAGCCAATTTGGCTTATTAAACACCTTTATTTTGGGTACCAATTACCTCCCAACTCCTACCACTATGCCAGGCGCCAGGCGGATAGAAGTCGGTAACCATTCATTTAACTAGCTCGCGGCTGACGAACCAGCCTTTTCGGAACGAGTCACATGACAAACATCTCCCGGACGAACGCTCCCCAAGGGGCTCGAACCTTCGACCTCCCGATCCCAAGGCGGAAGCCTTAACCACTGGGCCATGGTGACCGGTATACCGGTGACGAATATCATTTCACCTTAACATGCCAGTGTTAAATAAAAATTAAAAAATAAATATCTTAATTTTACTACAATAGGCCATCAATGTTGAAATTTATTGATCTGATTTCTACAAAAGGAATATTATAATTAGTCTAGCTAAATTAAATTAAATAATCTATTGAAATAAAAAATACTATTATTAACGCTAATGGTTGATTGTAGCTTTGTGCCTACATACTTGAATTTACAAATATTTACAGATGTTACAGCTTACTTGAAAGATCTAGTTTGTAGAAAATACTATAAGAATCAGTATATAGTATATATAGATAGATACAGAGATTACACTTACTGATTCGTCTATCATTTAAACATACATTTATACATACATTGCATGTCTGTCATACATATTTACATCTGTTTTATTAAAGTACAGTTTTTTTAATAATAAGGTAATTACGTGTCACTTATAGTAAATAATTTCTTATCCTATCTTGTATGTTTTGGTGCAGACTACGAATAACTGTCAGCGTTTCGATACTATCTATAAAGTCGCATGAATTATTCATTCTAAACACTGTGTTAACTTACACTTTTAAACGTGATAACACGTTTGACTGTATATTATATATATGTACATGATGATGCACTATGTACAAGTCAATATAAAGCGTATGTCCTCTTCTATCTTGGTTGTGCAGGACAAGCAAAGGGAGATAATAATATTTTTCTAACAAGCATGTCTAATGAATTTCAGCTAAATGCAAACTGTTAGAAAGTAAAAATGTTCATTAAATTTATACTTATGCTACAATAACTTTATCTAAGTTGGACAACCAGGATAGGAAAAATAAAATTTTAAAAGATACTTACAATAAAAATGAAGACTGTTTTCAGTGCTACATGTATATGAAAACAAATGAGTGTATCTGAGCAGATGTATGGTTTTAAAGCTTTAAACAAATCCGTAACTTGACCAAAATGTAATGAACCTGCTTTAAAACTGTATGACTCTGATATAAGACATCATTGACATTTATTCCATCCTACACGTTCTAAAACACATGTAAACAGAAACTACATTTTGTACTTGGCTTAATTGTCATTCACAGAGAACAATGACACACATTTGACAATATGTTAAAGTTCCATAATGCTCTTAATTTTATGTTAAAACAGATAATACTGCTGTCCTAATAGAGTATACACATAACTGAATAGTTAGAAAAATGCAATTTTCAATATTACACATGAAATTATGAAGTCATGGTCACAAAGGGAGATAACCAAAACAGTGCATTTTATAGTACTTTTTCTGATATGTTAATCAAATAGTCAAACCTATAACAAATACATGACAAAACATTGATCAACATTGGATTTAACAAGAAAATAACATATTTTATGTTCATAAAACTGTGGCAGCCACATTTGAATCAAAGGCATTATGACCCTTTATTAAAACTTGGTTTTAGTAGCAAAGTGGTCTTATTATCGATTGGTACATACAACTGGAAAAAGACTCACTGCCTAGTGTTTGAAAGTCAATGTTCTGTGTTCGAAAGCCCATAAGGGATAGAGAACTCCTTCTTGTAAGGAAGCTATCAAGCTGTCTTAAGGAACTAAGACAGAACTAAGTACCCACATGTTACGGAAATAAATTCCGGGTGCACATTGGGTAAAACATTTACTATAAACGGTTAAAAATATGTCCCAATTTGTTTAGTTTAAGATTAGTACTTTAAAGCGAATACTGTTATATAGACAAGATTGTTCAGACAATAAATAGATGTCACGAGATAAATTTGATACCGTTATGTGTTTACTACGTTAAGACATCCTACTATAGCTGGCACTCACTTATAAAACAAAAGGGCGAACAAATAAAACTTAAATAAACTTAAACAAAAACAAATATTCTTACGACCTTGATAGAATCTTACGAGGACATTTTATAAATAGTTGTGTTTCTGTAAGTTAGTCATGTATATCATAACGAAATAACACTTGTTAAGATTTGCAATTGTTGCTCTATTCAAATCATTTAAAACCGATGTTTTACCAATTCACCAAACCAACAGCTAATACAGCGAATATAGTATATCGCTTGGAAGCGAGACAAATATAATAAAATTAACGAAGAAAGCACGAGGTAATCAAATGGATATCATAAAGTGGTAAGGACAAGGAAAAATGTTTAAATGCAACCTTATAGCTTACTTCTCAATCCTATGACATTACTATATATAAGTATGTAACGCATTTTTGAAAATGAATATTGTTTAAATCCTAGAAAAGCCAGAATGCAAGCTGTATCTTTATTGTCGAAATTATTATGTCTACTTGTCGGCTATTGATATTAACACGCAAGATAACAAGACGCAAGATAACAAGATGCAATATTTGCCATTGTATTGTTCCATAGTAAATAGTATTGCTATAGAAAGTTTCCAGTATCAGAGAAAGCTGTTTACAGGTAGGTACGTAAATTTAAAGGTAGTTAGTCAGTTCTTAAAGACAGGGCTCGTTCGTGCAGACCAAGAGCAGCATTGACGTTAAAGAATATTGCTGCTGTAGGACGTCTGATGGATGTAGGCACAAGATTCACGGTGTCCGAGAAGGCGTCTTTTCTTGACATTTCAGCGCGAGAACACATGAGATTCTTACCAAGCACATGGGTTAAAGAAAGGTTTGTGCCATATTGGTGCCTTACATTTTAACCGAGGAGCAAAAGGCAAATAGAGTCAAATGTGCTAAAGAAACGCTCAATGTCATAGCTCCTAACAGGAGATGAGACCAGGATATGCTTTTACGTCGCAGCGTCGCGCTGACAACAGAAAAAATGACCGTAGACCAATAATTACAAAAATAATTAATTTAAAAGTATCACCAATTTTGTGTTCCATCTTCTTTAACTCAGTGGGCACTGTTTTACAAATTCCTAAATTGTCAGGAAATTCAGTCACTGGAAAGTTTTATAGAGACAAAGAACTAAGAGTTGTAGTTGTTAAATGAAAATATATATATATAAATGCGTCTTCATTTGATCCATGACAACGCTGCGACTCACAAAAAATGCCATCTTTCCGAAGTTTTTTTTTAAAGTTGGAATAGTGGTACAAATCAATCATCAAGTCTATTCACCAGATCTAATTCCTTGTTACATATTCCTCTTTCCAAAGCTAGAAAAGATGCTGGCTGGACGCAAATATTTATCGAAAAAAGCGCTTGGGAGTGGTATTTCTCAGTTACTAAAGATTATACCAAGGGGAGACTACTATGCTGCTGGAAGTCAAGGGAGAATTCTTTAAATGGATAAACTAAATTTGAAGTCCGTATACAGACGGTAAACCATATTTGAGCACAATTGTTATTTTTTTTAGAATGGCTCTTGTATTGCTACTATCACCGGGCTACTCGGTGTTGATGATAACAACATGGGTCGACAGGTTTTCAGTATATTGTCAGGGATATATATCTACAAAAATGGATGTTTATAGTTTTCAGCACAAATCGGCTGAAAACCTGTCGACCCATGTTGTTATCATTACCACTAAGCAGCCCGGCGACAGTGGCGTCCAACGTTTGGCCGTGACGGCATTACACCGGTTAGTCTCTGACGCCTGTAATTGCTTAATATAAAGTAACCGCTGAAATTTGAGGACGAATTTCAAAAATGGTTGGGAAATATGTCACGGTATAGGATTTGAATATTAAAACGGGGAGAAAATGTGTAGGCGGCCAGGTAGCTCAGCCGGTAGAGCATCGGAACAGTATTCCGAAGCCCCGGGTTCGAGTCCCGGTCTGGCTGCACATTTTTCTCACTCTATGACACTACAGTCAAACCTGTGAACAAAGACCACTCTTCGGAACAAGCAAAAGTGGTCTTTGTTCACAGGTGGTCTTTATTTGGGGGGAAGGGTCACTTCTCAGTTAGCCATTATCATGCTGATAAAAAGTATTTTTTACAGCTTCTTGCTTTCTTTATGTTCTATGTATTAATTTGGCCGGTGCAAACTTTCAATCAAGCAATAATTATTATGTTAGCTATAAGGCAAAAGTCGTGAAAATTCTGCGGATTTCAAATATTTTCATGCCGGAACGGTCCAGCTTGGTCGTTACTGGGGGCAAATATGACCCTTGGGAATGAATTAGGCCGGTCGCTGGTCGAGGTCGCCAGGTGGTCGCTATTCACGGCCTTTTTATGAGCATTTTTCTACGTGGGGACCAGAGACCGGTCGTTGTCGACAGGTGGTCTCTATTCACGGGTGGTCGCTAGCACAAGTTTGATTGTACCTCAATCTGACTAAAGTACTCGATCTTCCTTTAAGTTAGATATAATGGCGACCCATTCAAATTTATCTTTCTATATAATCGGATTTCAAATATTGCTATTTTTATTCTCACCGATCTATTTTTATTTGAACCAGTCAGAATCAGACGACTTGTCTCAACAGCCGTTTGGCTTAAGGTTTTAGGACCCTAATAGGTCACATTTCAAATATGACAAAACTTTATATATTTATTATCTGTATCACTTGAGTGAATTATATCCAAAATTTGAAATGATTTTAACCGTTCAAAAAAAAGTTATAACACTTTAAAGATCGCAACTCCTAATATGTCGATATGACTGAAATATGAAATAAAACGACAATGTAAAAATCCATTTTTTTTTTCAAATCCATCAAAATACAATTGTTTCAGTGTTAGTTCACTTTTACAACATTGTTGAATAAATATATATAAAAATATATGACATAAATTTGTACAAGAATTTATCTGAATTTTTTTTTCTTCTGTACCCCCAGTCAAAAAGTTGGCAATTTTAGGGGAAAAAATTCTTGTCTTAACATTTTTAAACATTTTTTTTAAAAAACTATAAACGTTACATGAATAGTGACTGCATACAAATTATCTATATCATTATATGAACAAGTACAAAAAGAATTACCCATTTTTTACCATCTGTTTTTTCTAAAAAATAAATTGTTTTAAGAGTAGGGGGTCAAATGAATACAGAAGCTTGCTGTAAAACCTATCTTCACTGAATTTTAAAAACAAAGTAGAACATTCATTTTTTCAGTTCCATTAATGAAAAATGCATGTTATATTGTACATAGAATTAAATAGTGTAGAAATAATCCTTTTAATGAAGAAAAATGTTCATATATGTAATAATATGTTCAAAAAAAGACAGTAAAACCAAAGCATAAAACTTGTCCTACCGGTCAAAACGCTACATCATTTTTGAACATTTCCTACTCTTTCAAATTAAAACATATAGCATAAAATTACTAATTATAATTACATAAAACTTAAATTGCATAATAAACACATGCCAATGAGGGAGAAATGAATTTATTGTGAAGCTGAGAAAAAGAATAGAGACAAAGCCAATGATGTCTTTTCAGTTAACGATTGATGACTGTGAAAAACAAAGAAAACGACATATTGATAAATATTAAGCAGCCCTTTGTGGTTATAATTTAATCATAACAAAGATCACTTGATGCTTGGGATAACAAGCAATGGAGTACGATAAAATCATTTTTTTAAATACTCTACAAGGTTTGGAATTACTGTCTCTAATGTCCTCTTTGTGTTGGTAACACGTGGCTGTCCTTCACTATTTTTAACAACAAATGTGTTACTTAGCCCATCTTCCCCCTCGCGCTTGAAAACTATTTTCAAATGACTTAGGTTGAGTCCTGAACCAGCAATATTTTCTGCTGTTGCAGTTTTACAAACACCGTTTGCAACAAGTACGTGTAGAGATGGCATGTTTTTGGCTTTTTCCAAATTGAAGAGCTGTGAATGATGTACAGATTTTGGAGGATAACTAAATGAAAGCATAGTTTTAGGCGATACCGATATGTGTTTTAAAAGATTTCCCAATGCTTTTACATCCTCCGTGGCATTATGTGCTCCATAGCTTTCTCTCAAAATTTCACGGACAAGATCTTCTTGTTTGTACGAGGACCTGCCAGGAAAATGTTTGCGTAAGACTGTTAAAGAATCAACAAATCCTGACACACATTTCAGAAAACGCTCGAGAATTTTACAAGAAGCTACTGCTTTCATCAAAACTGGATAATCAAATCGTCTGCCATTGTGTGCCACCAGAATGACATTGTCAAATTGTTCCAGCCATTTACAAAACTTTTCCAGTGATGGAGTTATAAATTCCGCTTCCACTGGCGTCCCATTCACTGACATAGAGTTACTACCAGACATTACAATTCCAGTAACTTGTTGGGCTGTTGAAGTGATTGGTGTTTTAGGTATAACATACGCATTGAAGGAACGTCCACTATTCAGTTCTGCAGCAGCTATCTGTGTAATATGAGGAAACTGTCCACCTCGAACTGAAAGACAACAATAATACAATATGATATGAGCCAGACAGTGTCTGTTCTCTGGTGATCTTTATCACTAGTTGTACTGTAATTACATATCATATGTCAATGATTGTCTTTCAATAATATGAGCATATACGTCTAAACACATAAAGCTACAATCTGTCAAGTTACAATAACAAGTATGCCCACAGGTAGAATGTCAAGTTTGACCTTGACCTTAGATGCCGGTACCTGGTTCTTGCACATGACACTCCGTCTCATAATGGTTAACATTCATGTCAAGTTTTATCACAAACCTTTCATGCATGAAAAAGGAATGCTCTGGACAAACTTAAATTTGACCTTTGACCTCTAACTCCTCATTGGGGTTAACATTCATGCTACATGTAAACAAGATTGGTCCATGCATGTCAAAGTTATGGTCCACACAAAACCAGACTGCTGCAAGGACAGACAGACAAACACACACAGACATAAACCAACCCACCAAATTTGGCAACTCACAGCAAACGGGCTCAACAAAAAAGCATTTCTATCAAACATAGTTATATTTCTTTGATATATTCTCAACTTCCTTCCTTGCTCTTTCAATTGGAAATGTTTAGATGATTTCTTATTTTACAAATATCATAGACAAATTTTGCAAGAAATACTTACTGAGGTCAGTAGTTTCCAGATCAAATGTAATGAATGTTGGTTCTCCGGTAACCAGGGTCACAGGCTTGAACTCCCCTCTTGGAACAGGATCTGGCAGCTTCTCAACGTCAACTATGTCCTCATGACCAACTCCTAGATAAATATACAAAGATTTTCATCATTAAACATTTCCATCCAAAACCACAAAATGTGACTGGCAAATGCCTGACTCAAAAAGCTTTGCCAGTAAAATATTCATAAATTTTTAACAAAAAATTCTAAGTTAAAAAGGGGCATAATTCTGTCAAAATTCTATCAGAGTTATGGGGACTGTTTCATCTGATGTAGACATTGATAGTAAATAAACATTTTAAGTTTCAAGTCAATAGCTTTGATAGGAACAGAGATAATTGACTTTATCAAAATCTTCGCCAACACTGGGGTAAGTGAAATTATTCTACTTTTTATTCGAAAAGTCGCGCTAAAATTGGTTTAGCACCTGGATAGAACCACTGACCTTCCCCAGTTTTTAACATTTTGCGAGGTAACTAACCTGACTGATATGTAGCTCCTTCTAATGCTTCGTGTGCTCCCTGAGTAATGGCACGTTCCTGCTTCAATATCAGACGTCGCCTCTTTGAGGATGGTAGCTGTGACTTGCTTTGCACACGCTTCCTATGCTCTGTACATTTTTGTGCATATTTCTGTGTATGGACACCAGGAGACAGACCAACTTCAGAATGCACCTGATTAAAAGATCATTTCCATTACTCTACATGTCATTTATTTATTATATAACAAGAAACAATATTCAAAATTTTTACAAACTAAAAACATCTACTAAATAAATGTTGTAAGGTATTCATGAGACTTGCCCGTATCTACTATTTGTCCATGATAGTTTATACTAATTTGTTTTAGCTTGATTGTGATGAAAGCTTCAAGCTTATTGGAACCACTCTCAAGTCACTTCCTGGAAAAAACCAGTACTAGTGTTATAAGAGAAGTTATGGTCTTGCCCTCAGTGGCGCTCCAGTCCACGACCCCTAGATTGAGTGGCCGACATCTTAACCACTGGACCATTGCTCCTCATTTTGTTCATGTTAGGGTGCATGTGTGCCAAATGGCAAATTTTTTCAGTACTTTAATATGGGTTCTGTAAAGGAAAATAACACTATAATTATATCATTTGAAATAAAAACTGCCTGAATTTACGACAACAGAAACATAAAAAACAAACTTACTAACTTACATGTAACATATAACTGTGCAATGCTGACAGCAAAAACTATAACGCATGTGTGTACGAGGAGAACTGAACTCTTCAACTGTAAAAAAGAACCATAGAAAAAAGCAAAAATCAACAAACTAATCTAACAAACTGTGAAACAACAAACTGAAACTTAGCCCTTACCCTGCTGAATTTCTAAATGGTAAACAGTGCAGATCATGATCAGACTGCACAGATGTGCAGGCTGATCATGATCTACACTGGCCGAAAAGGCAGAATCAATCAAGTCCAGCATGATAAGGATAAGTATAAGAAATAACAGTGAAAACAAAACACAAACAACAAAAAGAATTGTTGGAAGTTATTTCATGGAATTCAATTCTTGAAGATGAATTGTTATTTTATCTATTTGTCAGGATTAAATTTTGTGAATTTTCATAAAAAATAGGATCTTATGAATATTGATAATTTTACAGTATTGTAACTGTTTTAGAAATGATAACTTTTAAAAATACATTTATTTCTACCAACTTTCTTTAGAAGCAATTGTAAATATGAGCCCTGCCATGAGAAAACCAACATAGTGCATTTACGACCAGCATGGATCGACGCAGTCACATCGGTGCAGTCTGGTCAAGATTCATGCTGTTCTCTAACAGTGTCTCTAATTGCAGAAGGCTTTGAAAGCGAACAGCATGGATCCAGACCAGACTACGCGGATGCCAAGGCTAGCCTGGATCCATGTTGGTTGCAAACATACTGTGTTGGTTTTCTCATGGCACGACCCTTAAGAGTATAGAAGACAGTCTTCATCGGCTTTTTTCTCTCTTCAGTTCGAGCTATGCAATTTTTTTTTTCAATAAATGGGGACTGTTGGTTTATTAAAAGTTGTTGAGTAACTTTTCTTTTATCTGACGGTGCATTGTGTTTTACAAGTGTATATTTGAGATAAGTTTGGTAAAATTCTGATAATTCAAAAAGGTCAATTTTGACTGCAAACAATGGAAAACTGAACATGAATGGTATGAACGATATTTATAAAATATACCTGTGATATGTAGTTTCTTCCCTCATTAATGAATGCCGCTGTGGCCTGGACACGGTAATCTAATGATTCAGAGTTACCATAATGGAGTGATTTTGGAGCCCTCAGTGTGACTTCACGATTGGCATGTTCACACTGTTGTGAGGAACCGAGGTTTGCATACTGTTCAGCATTAGCAATTACCGGTTCAAATACTTTTTCAAGCTGTGAGCGAAGGTTTGTGTCTTTCAATGGTCCCTTGTACGGCGGACTTCTATGTGTGTAAGTGTCTCGAGGTTTACGCTTATATCCACAGAATCTTTCATGACAAGAAGTATGGTCACCAAACTGATGCGGAATGAGGGCTTTTAGATTTTCTCGTAAACCAACTTTATTGCCAGCATTCTTTGCAAAAGCATACTTCAGGCATTTTTGAATGTGTAATATAACATTTCGACTTAGTTTTGTTCCTTTTGAAGCCTGTAAAGCGTACAAGTTCTTGCCTATGTTTTTCACAATATGATTTCTATCAAAGCGCTTCTTCATGTTTATGTTTAAATTATTCCTAAGACGAGCAATTAGCGTAGTGTCACCATCTCCCTCAAGATATTCAATCGGTGTTCCTTCTTTCATGAGCTCTTTCACACCCTGTTCTCCACTTGTACTTTCCATCAACCGAGCACTTCCTGTATGTGAATGTACACAACGGTGTTTTCTGACAAGCTGACCTGGTCGGTTCCTTTTCCACCACTTGCAAGTCCCACACGTCCTGTGACTAACTATTGACTTCACCACCTTCTTACCGTACTTGGCTTTGCTCATGAAAAAAGTATGCGCTGTTAAAAAATAGAATGTAAAATAAATAACATAACATTCTAAAATTGCATTCTCCGAATAATCTTACATTCCGTGTTGTGGATCTCTCGGAACAACATCAGGAGTTTTAGGTATTTCTTGTATATTTGTGGTTGTGAAAACATTCTGATAAATACAAGGTTTTAAGTTACAAGCAAACCTACCTGTACACATATAAAATCATGGTACTCATCTTAAAGAAAATAATCTTTATCTCTTTTCATTGTAATGGAGGTTAGCACTGTTTCTAAAACATTATTTACTAAAGTCAGTAATGGTGGGCAGTCAACCTTACCAGTAATCCTGAATTATGTACCAGTACTAACTGTTCTCTGCAAATAACTGCCAACTTCTTCACATGAATCCATGGTGGAGGACATACTATTTCTGACACAATGACTTCTATAAAATTGTCATGGAGTATATCTGACTTGTCTTGGAATCCGCAGATCTACTTGAATAGATGGAATAACACAACGGTATTACAAAATAAGAGCTTACATGTTAAACTGTCAAAGCCTCTTTTGTGCCAAGCCGTGTCTACTGCACATGACATTCCAGTTCTAGACTGACATGGAAACTCTGTAGATAGTTTTTTCCGTGATCTAACAGCAGTTCTGTTGACAGAGTATTTATGATGACCGCGCTGATCCTTTTTACTCTTAAAAGCTAGTTTTGTAGCTGGCATTCTCGCATCACTGAAAAAAAAATAGAATGTGTTACAGATGAACAAAACAGTAAGCTGAAATAAAGGAATAAATTAGTTTTGATGTCTAGGCGAAGTTATTCATGTTACAGCATGAAACAAAGTTTCTAATCCAGATTATTATTTTCCATCTGATAAACATTTTTCAGAAAATAGACTGAAAAAAACATACAGTACATAACTTACTGCATAGTATCATACTTTTAAATTCTTACTAATAACTATTGGCATACAATATTATGATAAGTACCTATTGGAATCTGCAGAACTATTTGTGCTTTTTTGGTTATTATTGTCATCAACAACCTCATCATCATCTATATCAGTCCAGTCATTGTCATCATCTACACAAGAATGCTGCTGCAGTATCTGTCTAAAAATGAAAAAAAAGTATAATCTGACTTCTGTCAATTTTTTGTACATCTAATTAAATCACCTGTCTATAGAATAAAGAAAAGCAGAAACTTCACAGGCCGCTCAACACGACAAAAACGAAAATGTTGCAGGCTCGGTTTGATTGCGCCTGTTCATGGACGGTAGTGGAAATGCATGCTACCGCCCACGCCCTCTAGCCCCGGGTTGAGCAGAACTCATTTACAAATGCTAAAAGTACAAAAAGCAATTTAGAGACATCCGCAGAATTAAATTAACTTGAAGAAAAAAAATACTAAAATTCAATTCAGATTACATGCAATAAAACATTTATTGAATGTCTTGCCAGTAAATACACTGAAGAGTTCAATATTATCTATTGATACTTATTTAGTTACCTCAAACTTGGAGATGAATCTGGAAATGCAGCAACGCCCAGGTCATCAATTACACCTTCCATAGACTTTGCTGCCTCGTCGGTTTCTACTTGCGCCACATCCCTGTTAAAAAAATGGTCAAATAATACACAAACTGTCACTTAAATACTCAGTTTATAAAAAAAAAATCATTCATACAAAATAAACAAAATATCCTGGTTCTCCATGTTTCCTATAATCAGATTTTTTATTTTTAAATAATCTTTACTTGAATGAATAGCAAATATACCATATTACATAGCTTCAAATTTAGAATGTTACTACACCCAAATCCGGGGCCTCTGTGGCCGAGTGGTTACGGTCGCTGACTTCAAATCACTTGCCCCTCATCGATGCGGGTTCGAGCCTCACTCGGGGCGTTGAATTCTTCATGTGAGGAAACCATCCAGCTGGCTTACGGAAGGTCGGTGGTTCTACCCAGGTGCCCGCTCGTGATGAAATAATGCACGGAGGGGCACCTGGGGTCTTCCTCCACCATTAAAGCTGGAAAGTTGCATATGACCTATCATGTGTCGGTGAGACGTTAAATCCAAAAAAAAAAAAAATACACCCAAATCCGTAAGCTCTGTTAAAATACATAAATTACTTACTCCATCTCTTTCCTGAAAGCATCCTTTGCTGAAGCTGCAGCAGACTGTTGGGCAACTTTTTCTACAACATCACCAGCCCTTCTCTCCATTTTTTTCAAATTAGAGTTAACAATTGGTTGGATGTTTAATGTTGACAAGAAATTGTTCACCCGCACGGGACCACCAATGCTGTCAATCATAGCTGAAACATTAAAATTTTTTTTGTATAATGTGAAATCATTCAATTTCATGGTTTGGGTTAAAATGGCTATTTTGAGGGTATTAGAATTCAAGGACTTCAAAATTTGAACATAAAACACCACAAATTAGTTTTCTGTGAATATTTATGACTTTACAGTATTGTTAACTAGATACTTAAAAAATAGAAATATTACTGTTTGAATTACCTTATCCTTAATACCTCTTCAAAATCTGTTTTGACAATGAATTCAAAATTAATAAAAACATAATTATTGAGCAGTTTCTTTGCGGCCATGATGATTTAAATCTGTGTGTACAGTACACGATTAATGTTTACCGTGTCTACACACTGTATGCACAAGCGACAAATACCAATAACTTTACATGACCGTGTACTGTGTTTTTTATCCTCCATTATTTTGGTACTTTGAAGTTTTGACATTAGATGGCTGTCAAACATATAAAACAATCTAATCAGTGAATTATTCCGACAATAAAATAAAGCAGATAAGTAAACAATCAATGCAAGGCTTTACTCACCAGTTCCAAGCTTTGTATTTACAGCAAAACAGGGCATTCCTTTCTGTTTCATGTGATGTGTCTTTCCATAGGGAACACAGTTTATATATCCACACTCTATATTCTGGCATTGTACATACAGGTATCCACTCAGCCCTTTTTTCATTTCACCGACCACACTGTAAATTGTCAAAGGCACAGGTCCTAGCTTACATTTCTTACATGTTTTCAAGCTTGAAAGCAGAGTGTCAAATTCGACAATTCTTCGGCCGTGTCTCCATCCATCACGATTCACGTGTTTACCAATTTCTAGGTGTAAAAATGCACCGCATTCTGTTTTTACACAGCCATCACCGTCACACATAACACCAACTCCATAATTATGATCAGTAACAATATCTTTTGGACGTTTCGCAGCAGTAAACTCTTCATTTTCGTCATTTTTAGCAAAGCGACCTCGTTGATCTCGGACAACGCCAGCCATTAGGAAATCCAAAACTGACGTCATAGCTGGGGGAAACCCATGCACCGTTACTAATTTTAGAAAAACCGAAAGTAGCCGATTCGTCTCCGTTATCTCTACGGACGTTGACGATATATGTCGATATTTACCGGCTTTTGCCGATTCTATTAGGGTCCTAAAGCCTTAAAGGGATTGGACTCCAGATTTTGGTAAAAATCATCTTTAGAATTTAAATATCATCGTATTATGAACATACAAACATGAGCTTTTGTTTCCTAAAAATGCGAAATCAATAAAAATTGAAGCCCGTGTCGGGAATCAAAGTCCGCGGCTATAAAATGTTCCAGCGTTCTTGACCAATATACAGACAAACACGTACTTACCGATGGTTAAATATAAAGTTTTAAAACTAAGGCAATACCTCCCGTATCCCGATACAAACGCTTTTCAATTTTGAATGGAAAAGAATAGGAAAAGCAACTATTTCTCACGTGTTTCCATAAGCTTTATTATTTTATTTCTTCGCAAGGAAAATAACACGAGGGCGCAGCCATAAGATATATAAATCCGTGACAATCATATATCGAACACTGGAAACCTAGGTTAAATATAGATTTTTTTTAACTTCTACTTTCACTTTCAATATGTTGAAAGTAATGCTCTGATTTGCTAGCGGAAAGGTCGCCTGATCGTGACCTTTGATATCTTCAGATCCATTACGCAGCGTTAATAGGAGATGATTTTAATCAGATTGATTACTACCTACTCATATAATTTGTTACCTATGTATATGGGTATGCTTTAAGATAAAAGAACATGTATTAAATACTCACTTCTTTGACATCCAGGCCCTACCCAGGCAAAGTCACAACCTGAGGGACAGATTCCTGTTGTACTGTTACATTGTTCATTATTCATACAATGGCACTCGAAGTCACAGTTTGGTCCAAAATGGTTGCTAGAACTACACTGTGTGTCTGAAATAATATTGATGTACATTCAAGCGTATTCAAACTAACCAATGGTTTCTTTTCAGTATAACTTTCATAAAATTCATTTGGTATGTCTTTAGCAGTAAAAGAAAGAAAATATTTACCTGAACCTTTAAAACAAAAACTCAGTAAGGCAAAAATTAATCCATATTTAATTCTAAAACACGTCGCCATTCCTACTTCCTGATGTGCTATACCTTACTGAAAACGTTTATCACTAGTTGTATAAAATTGGTTATTCAGTTTTCTTCCGCATTCAAACAGATCACAGTTACACATTCACAAACATAAAAAAAGATACAATAGTAAAATGGATGATTTACATTTGCCTTTGTTTCCATTTTTTGTATTATAACTTCGGACTCTTCAATCTACTTGGTTAAATTTCAGCGGAATGATAGGAATATAAAAACGCATCATATATGCATGAAAACAAACTACATAATATCTATAAATACGAGTATTACTACCTAGTGTATGACATTTATTTTATTTTTAAGTTTTATTTATTTTGAAATTTCGAATAACTCAGTTGAATTTTCGAAATAAGCGAAATTTCGTGTTAATAGGCCATGCCTTAATGTAAACCTGCACTAAGTCGAAATTCACCAGTATAACCGTGTTTAACTCTGAAAGTTTTCGACTCAATTTGAGCTTATTTGGCAAGGAAATATAGACAAACTCTACGTGAACGTATATTTAAGAGTGCGCCCAAGATCGTGTATCTTGACCAAATGACCGGGTAGTGTTCGACTAAACAATATTTTATTCAACAAATAGCATGTGATTACAATATATGTTATACAGGCAAGGGATCGAGTAGTAAGCTAATAAGCTTGGTGTTCGACTTGTTCGACCATACTCTTGATATCTTGAAGGTCTTACTACTTAGAAGCGTAACAGAAATTGAAGAGGACAGAATATTAAGATGAAAAATCCCAAGTGCCTGAGGCGGGGTTCGAACCCGGGTCGCACGAGTGGAGGTCAATTGCCAAAGAGTCGACTCCCTGACGCAGCTGTCAAAGATTGGTTTTAAAATTACAGGCTCTATCGTAATACTTCCCCTCTTCAAAGGAATTATCATTTATGATGACGTGTAAGCATATACAGGCAAGGGATCGAGTAGTAAGCTAATATAAAGTGCCATTTTCGGCACTAGATAAAGTCCATTTCGCGGACGAGCCCCATCTTACGAAATAATAGAGCAACTAAAATTGAAGAGGATTGAATTGGAAGGTGAAAAATTCCAAGTGCCTGAGGCGGGATTAGAACTAACCACTGAGCCAAAGAGATTTGTTTGAACTAACAAGCTATTATGGGCGTAAGGGACCGTAAGAAATGAATGAATGAATGAGTTGGGTTTTACGGCGAATCGACACAAATAGGTCATATATCGCCGAGAAAAAATTAAATGAATTACGTTAATTGCAAAGCATATATAAAAGTATTAAAGTAAAAAGGTATATACATATATAGTGTAAAAAGACAATTGCAAACATAAAAATGTAAAAAAATGTGAATAAAAATCAAATAAGGTTCAGATTTTATGATATATACCTATTTGTTTCAGAAATTGCAAAATTTTGTCGGCAGGAATTTGTTCAAACAACTCTTTTAATGATTCAACATTATAGTATGAACTGCGCTGTGGATCGAAGTCAACACAGTTGATTAAAATATGTTTAATAGAAAGCGGTGTTTGACATGGTACACATTCAGGTTGATCTTCATTGTTCAGAAGATACGAATGAGTCAACCGAGTATGACCTATTCGACAACGAGAAAGAACAACTTCCTCCCTGCGAACAGATCTGTTTCCTTGTGCCATTCACCAAAGTAGGTTTAATTTCACGAAGTTTATTGAAAGAACATTGTTCCATAAGCTGCCATTTATTTAAAATGTATTTGTTGATATTTGACCAAAAATCAGTATAGGGAAATTTTTAAATTTAGAGTTTTAAAATAAAGTGATTTTTTTGCTGGGTATCAGCACTTCATTTCCAAAATACCAACAGACTAAAAACCCAAACGAAAAGAGGACTTTTTAAAAGATTTTTAAAGAACCCAAAAAAGATATTTGAATAGAGGATTTTCCCTGTATTACTGTTTTATTGATTGTAATACAAAAATATGGGAAAAAGATGAAAAATTTTTTTTCATTTATTCGAAAAAAAATTTAAGGCCAAATCAATAGCTTTACCTCGGCTGAAAAAATTGTAGGTTATTTGGCAAACGTAATTTTTTGATTGTGCAGATGGTAACGGGGGAACCAACCTTGAATATCTTTTTAAACCTTGTTAAATTGGAAAATGACTTTGTAATCGACTTGATTTCTTAAATTTGGGGACTTCATTTTTCAGGTTTGTTTCACCCTTTTTTTAAATGGGGTTTTCATATCAAAAAGAACTTTTGGGCGAATTAGATCCAGGGTGGTGATTCAGAACAATTTTTCTTTTTATAAAAACAAAATCATTTTCCCCCTTCATAGAATTGCTGATGCGAAACCCAAAAGGTTTAAATTTTTTTTTTTTTTTTTCTGTCGTACGAACGTTGTACTTTTTTAAAAATATTTTATGACAGGGTTGGATTTTTTTTGGCACTACCCTCAGAGCATATTCAATGACATTTTTTCACGTCTCGTGAAGGGAGGGTTCTTGCTTCAAATACAAGTTTTTCAACAGGCGATGTTCAAAATGCCCAAAGAGCAATACGAAACCTTGATTATGGATAGTATCCAACATTTGAAAATACATTTCGGGCTAACCATAAACAACCAACCAACAATTAGTCAAAAAAGCCATACAGTTTTAAAAAAACCTTTGCGATCTGCTCCCCAATCAGTATTTGAAATTCCCTTTTAAAAGATTCAATGTTTTTCAAACTTTGGGCTTTCAAGTATTTAATGTGGTTAAAAGAAATTTTTTATAAAAAATAACCCCAAGAAATTTTGCTTCGTAACAACAGGTTTTTTTGTCCCATTTGAAAAAGCTCAGGTCACAATGTTGTTTTCCGTAATTGAAAAAAGTGGACACACTGAGTTTTTGTTTGGGGAAAACTTAAAACCTTTTTCCCCCATGGCCCAAGTTGAACTTTATTAAAACACGCTTTTTGGGCGTTCTTGACGCATATTTTTTGAACATAATTATCAAAAAATCATAAACTTTTAAGAACAACTGCCCCCTGGTAACAAACTTTTTCATTTAAATTTTTAATTTTGATGCAAAAAAGTGTAACAAAAAAATAAACCTTGTGGAACTCCCTTTTTCTTGCTAAAAGATCAGACATGGAGAACCCAAACACGTACTTTAAAATTGCATCAGATAAAAAGGGATATAAATTTTGGAAGACGCCCTTTTTTAAAACCCAAAGTCATTAAATCATTCATAATACCATACTTCCATGTAGTTCTAAGTTTTTTCCCAAAATCGAAAAAGACAGACACTAATCTCTTTTTAACAAATGCATCACGAAAAAATTTTTCCAGTCGAACAAAGATGACTTTGCTGCGCTTCTTGCGAAAACCACTTTAAAAATTTTAGTTTTACCTTTAATTCAAGATACCAGACTATCTAAAATTAAAACCCTACGTCAAAGTTTTACATAAACACTATAAGGCAATGGGTCAAAATTACCGGGGTTCTGGCTTCTTCCCGGGGTTTTGGGTAGAATAAGTACTTCTCTCCAAGAACGGGAAAAATGCCAGTTTTCCATGTAATATTAAAAAATTTCAATAGGAGGTCAATGAAAAATTTTTTAAAAAAAGTTGATAATAAATTTTGGTCTGGGCAGCGCAGTACCTGACATTGTCTAAAAGTAAAGCAATTCTGTGGCAAAAAGTTTTTTTATAATCTTCTCATTTTTTAAAAATCAAATTTAAAGTTACTTTTTTACGTTTTTTATTTTTGAAACCTTTTATAAAATTTGTTTGAGAAGATTTTTTTTAAAAAAGTTTCCCCAAGTGTATTGGCAATGTCCTCCTTGGTAATGAAATAGACGGTCTGATTTTGTTAGAGGGGAAACTTTTGAAGTTTTTTCCTTTTCCACTTATTTGCGAATCATTCCCAGATTTTTTTAAAGGGATGCCCTAAAATTAAGTTTTGAAACATATGAATCCAGATATTTTCTTTGCTTGTTTTATGTTTGGGTTTTTTGCTCTCAGAACTTTATGGTGTTTTTCCGTGGGCCGTATAGAATTTTTTAATGGCTGCCCATTTTTCGAACACGGTCTTACATCATCATTATACCAAGGCTTTTTTTTATTTACCATTTCTTGAAGTTTTAGGAATGGACTTGTCAGCAAATCGGATAGAAGAACCAAAAACCGATAAAATAGGTCAAAAAAATTTGTAAATTCCCCCAAAGTCAAATCATTTTTACAAAACGTTTAAAATTTGTCCATCACTTTATTAAATTTAAAAAATAAGGGTGGTCAAAGGGCAGTTTAGAAGTATTTAAAATAAAAATTTGGAAAATGGCACACCAGAAAGTCACCCCAGTATTTCCTTTGATGTTGGGTTGACAAATTGAAAACAAGCGATGAAAATTAACCTGTTCCCAGGATGAAGATACTTTTTTGATTTATCATTTAAAACAGAGGGCTTTTTCTTTCAATAAAATTTTCAATTTTTGCCCTCTAGTGTTCGTAGAACAACCCCAAAATTCGGGGTGACCTAAAAACCCCCATAACATAAATGGTTGTGGTAATTTTTTTAAAAATCACAAGTTTTTTCAAGATTAGTTTAAATTTGGGGGGATATAAAATCGAACAATAGTAATTGGTCGATGTAATGTAACGTTTATTGAAACGACTAATAATTGTTTTTAGAACAATTTGTCTGTGCGGACATGCATTATTAATAAAATAGATGTACCACCAGAAGCTCTGTCATTTTAATTAAGAATTTTAAAACACTGAAATTTTGAAAGCTATTTTTCCGTTTCCTTTTAAAAATGTTTCACTAAAGGGACATAATGAAGGTTATATTTCGATAAGGAAGGGAATTTATAAATTTTTCTTTAAGTCCACGGGAATTCCACTGAGTTTTAACTTTCCTTTTTCTTTTAATATTTATTTAAAATGGGGAAACAAAAATTGAACGGCTGGAAATTTAAACGAAAAATTTGTGTTTCATTGACTCAGGAGTGGGACCCTTTTGACTTTCACCTCCTTTGTGTTAGTACACGGGCGGGCAGACAATGGCGGGTCGTCACACCTCCCCCTCAACCGGTCAGATCAAGAGGGGAAACCGGGGATGGGGGTTTTAATGGGGTCATTTTACCCTTTTCCAAACCCCCCAGTTTTCAAGTCAATTTTTTTTCTGGGTGTTTTTTCTCACCCCCCGTTGATTTGAATTTACACAACATTTTCTTTACACGGGGGTATTTGAATACCTGGGAACATTTTTTACAGTTGTGGAGTGTTGGGTTTTGTGGGGGGCAGTTTGAACTTGTGATGTCTGCTTAGGTTTTTTTTGTTTTTTTTCGGGTTTTTCCTTTGGAATTTTGGGGGGGGTCAAAACGTTTTTTCGTAACCGTCAAAAAACGTTTTTGATTGTTTGTGTTTTATTTTGTATGGAAAATATGTTTGTTGTTATGATGGGCATAAAATTTGCATTTGCAATTTGTCTAGCTTTAGGAAAAACCAAAACCCTGTTAACTTTCACTGAGGACCTCCCTTTTTTATCCCCATGTCTTGCAGCGCGAGACCTGCCGAATGTTCCTGCCGCAATTCACACAACACAAGGACCCTTTCACCCGTCACTCATGAAAAACCGTTTTTTTTACATTTTTGACATAGAATTCTCTTTGCATTTGAAATCGTTTGTCCAAATTTGAAACATTTTAGCCTGAGGGGGTTTTTTATGTTTGGGTGACATTTGTGTGGGGAAAACCTACTTTTACAAACTAGAAGGAAGGGACGCCAAATGTAATATGATATGTTTTTTATGATTTCCCTTCCCCTCTCTTTTTTAATTTTACGCTCGGCAGCTGAAAAAAACTGGCAGCAAGCCCTTGCACAATTTTTCCCTCTCTGACACCCCCCCAAGGTCGGGGCAACGAAAAACCCCCCCGAGAATTCAGAGTGCGGGGCGCAAGCCTTACCGACGGTTTTTAAGAAGATGTTTAAAAATAAAAGATTTTGAGCATGGGGCATTTTTCTACCTCAACAAGCAATCCCCTGTCGTAAATTTTTTTACCGTTTCGGCACCCAGCATACCCTATGTCTTTCTATCACAATGGGAGATGCTTGTCATTTTTGAAATTTTCATCACAATTGAATAATAAGAAAATTTGGAAAGGCTGTTTAGATGTTTGGGACCGGTAAGGGGTTTTCACCTTTTCCCGGGTACAGAGTCATTTTTAGTATGCGCGTTTGTTTTTTTTAATGTTTTTTCCCTATTTAAAAGAAATGGATTTTATCACTCGCAGCCCCCCCCCCGCGGATCCAACAAGGGGAAAATGAAAACAAGCGGGTTTCCCCTCTACATGTTAGGATACTGTAGTATATACTCGGCCCCGGGGTTTTTACAAACTTTTTCATATCACCAGCGTATTTCAAAAAACAATCAGGATTTAAGGGGTTGTTTTCTCTACCCACCCGATTGGGCCCAACCACCGCCTTCAGGAAATAAGATTGAAGTACATATAAAAAATATTTTTAAATGAATTTTTGTGAAAGAATATGAAGTTTGTTGAGCGCAGTAAATGTACAGTAAGCAAATAAAGACAGGTTTTTGTAACGTTTTTTTTCCAAAAATTTTTTTGTGAAAATATAAAAAAGATCTATGAAATGCTTTGAAACAAAAAAATAGAAAATTAACGTAATTTTGAGATTTCCTTGGCTGGCAGACACCGATTTATCGACGGGGCCCAAAACACCGCCAAACTCTACACCGAATAGAGGCCCAAAAAGTTTTTGCCCCACATCCCGGGAAAAATCCACATGCAAAAAAGTAGCATCATCCCCCGGGATGCTAGGGGGACCTCAAAACCAGGGCCCTCCTCTCCCCCTTACGGGCCCCACCCACGGCAAAAAGGGGCTCCATTTTTGGGGGGGTCGTACCCCTCTGCATGGAGATACAGCCACATTTTTATCCCCCGCCGGGAAGGGGGGACCGTAAAAAGGTTTTTACCTATTTTGAGCCCCTGCCACCTTTAACTAATGGACATTTTAAGTCAGTATCTAGAACTTCCGTCACCGACTGACAGCAATTCTGTTTTTTTGACAGATAACAGACGTTCCGAAATTTCTGATAGAATCAAATACCACGTCGAAATTCTACTTGCAAAAACCCTTAACTTACTGAGGAAATTTAAGTTATGAAAAAACACCCTGGCATTGGGAAATGTTTACAGCAAAGCTGCTATTTTTTACCAATTACTAAACCATTTTAAAAGGAAACATTATTTTTTAAAAACGATCAATTCTTTCAACAAGCCTGTATTCGTCACTGAGCATAAGAAAATAAATTTTGAACGAACGAACGTTAGTAGTTTTGGAAATTTTTTTTATATTTTTAGTGTGGATTGTTCAAACTTTTTTTTTAGTGACCAGTGAAAATATTTTCACGAACATTTCCTTAATTCTTTTTGTCCCGAATCTTTTTCCGACATTTCAAAATACAAATCTTTAAAACACAGAGAGAGAATTTTTAATTACAAACTTCAAACATTTATTTTTATTTCCCGTTCTAGACAAAATTTACTCCACGTCTCAAAATTCTAACATCATTTTAAGTCTCCTACCACTGACATTTGTGTTTTTTCACGCAATTTTAATTTTTAATTCCCGATACGCATAGGAGTTGTATTTTCTAATGTTTTATCAAAGCACAAACCTTTTTCGCGATCTCTGTTCAAATGTTTAATTTTCGAAAATGGTCAAAACAAAAAGGGCCCGAAAACATTTTTTTTAAACTTTTACCCCCTGGGGTACGCAAACGTTTCAAAATAATTCTTCAGTTTAAAGAATCGCCGAAATAAATAGCTTGAAATATGTTTCAGTCGGCAAAAAAGGGCAAAAGACAAAATTGGGGCGTATACGCGACACGTTACCATGGGGGTTTCCGTATATAACTTAAGCGTCGCACATTTTTTAACCTGTCATGAATAGGCTCAATCAAGCCAAGTCTTCTACTGTATTTCTTGATTGTGTCCTATACTTTTTCCAAAGGATCTTTTCAAAGTTTTACTATTTACTAACTAGCACAATGGCAGTCTTGAAGTACCATATGGCGGCTGTAGATAATATCCCCGTACTTGGACTCAGTGTTGACATATTTTCTGGGTATTTGAGATCATTTATCGGGGGTATGAATGACGTTACATATTTCAATACCTTACAAAATAAGTCCGAGTCGGCTATTATGTTTCTTGTTTGCGTTTTGTGCTTCCAACTGATCTTTTAACATATTTTATTACAATGTCTATTCTAATATCTACATCTTATTAAACATGAAATGGTTCATTTAATAAGGATGGTAACATTTTATTCCTTAAGTCAATCTGTAACCTACTTTAATTAGCTTACGTAAAAGGTAAAACTGATCAGCAAGATTTACCCCCAGTATCTATACATACCTGGAAAAAAGAAACAAACTTGTTTGTTCTTTGCCTACATATATATTTATATGAACAGAACTCTATATATACTTGAAAAGTAATAGACTATGACTAATATTCCTGCAATATGGAATCTACTGTGGGGGTGATTGGGAAAAACTGACTGGTTGGTTCTTCCCCTCCAATACTCTGTAAACACTTAATTGTTCTAAGAACAAACTATAAGAAAATGAACGAAT
>NW_026460195.1:0-63592 GCF_021730395.1 Mercenaria mercenaria | reverse complement strand
CCGACGACGACCGCCGTATCAAAAAGGTTGAAGACAGAGCAAAATCAAAAAATTGAGAAAAATAAAAATCATTCTGATAGTAATCTAATACTTCTTCCAGTAATTTTCAGTCCTTAGGAACTTTCGACGTGGAGACAGAAGTGTTTCAATGGCAGGAAGATTCACCAACAGAAGAATTGTCATCTGCTACATATGTGGTAAATCCGGGCACTTCGCTTCAGGATGCGGCGCAGAATTCACTTACAACAGAGGATCAATGGGTAACGACAATATATGTTTAGAAGAACGTTGATTATGTTAAACGTTTCAATTTTATAGATATAAATGGACGAAACTTTCAAATTCACTTAGATCGGTACATTGTTGCACCAGTTTATGTTTTGTTAAATGACTGAGATTAAAAACACATTTAGAGAAACGATGAATTCCATTTTAATAACTGAACTTGAACTTAATATTTTTGAGTCTAAAGTAATGTCTGAAAGTACAAATTTATTCAGATGAAAAATGAATTACTTGCTTATGACCAAACTTGAATCAATAGATGATTTCAGTTTAAAGTAACGTTTGTACTTACAGGTTTGTTGAAATGAAAGATAAATGAAATTGCAAACGTTTTTAGTTTAATTACAGATTTATTCAGACAAAAATAAATTTCTATTTTATGACTGAACTTGAGCGTAAAAGTAATGTCTGAACGTACAGATTTATTCAGGTGAAAACATATTTTCTTGTTAATGACCGAACTTAAATTCACAAATATTTAGAGTTAAAAGAAATGTCTGAACTTACAGATTTATTCAGATGTAAAATGAATTTCTGGTTAATGACTGAACTTGAAGTTAAAAGTTTTACCTGAATTACAGATTTATTCAGACGAAAGATCAATTTCTATGTATAATATGTATTATTGTACTTAAGGGATAGACATTGGCAGCATAAAAATTTGTTTATCGTTATATGCAGATGATATCATTTTATTTGCGAAAACAGCACATGATCTGCAAGAATTTTTAAACGTTTTAGCCGAATAGTGTGATAGATGGAAACTAACTGTTAATACAGAAAAGACAAAAGTTATGATTTTTAGAAAAGGGGGAAGGCTAAGCCAAAATATCAATTTCAGATATAAGAATATTCAGTTAGAAATAGTGAGTAAATTTAAATATCTTGGTATCTTATTTACCTAAAGTTGCTCTTTTAATGAGACTGACAAAATGCTTTCAGGACAGGCATTTAAGGCAATTTTTAAAATGAATAAATATCTTTACAAGTTTACAGACATAGGGCCAAAACATACATTAGATCTTTTTGATAAACTCATCATTCCAATTTTGAATTATTCAAGTGAAGTTTGGGGTTTTAATAAAGGTTTACAAGTAGAACGAACACATCTAAGCTTCTGTAAAAGGTTACTAGGGGTAAACATTACCACACAGAACAGTTTTATTTATGCGGAAACAGAAAGACATTTATTAATTTATAATATTATAAAGTATTGGTTGAAAATTAGCAATTGTGACCAGGTTAAATATACTAAACAAGTATATATTTCTTTGAAAAATTGTATAGATCTAAATCCTCGCAAAATAAACTGGGTCTCCAAGGTGAAATTTTTGTTATCAAAATTAGGATTCTATCATGTTTGGCTTGCTCAGAGTGTAGGAGACACAAAGGTTTTTCTTAATATTTTAAAACAACGTCTAAGGGACATTGACATACAGGATTTGAACACATCTATAAATGAATCCAGCCGAGCACTATTTTACAAGAATATATTTAATTTCAGTTTCAGTAATTACTTAACAGTAATACATATAAGGAAGTTCAGAATAGCATTAACAAGACTGAGGTTGTCATCGCATAGATTGGCTGTTGAGACTGGTAGATGGAGCCGTCCAAATAATATACCTTATGAAAATAGAATTTGTACTAACTGTCACATATTAGAAGACGAGTATCATTTTGTCATTGAATGTCAGGAGTTTGTAGATTTAAGAAAACAGTATATCAGGAAGTATTTCTGGCATCACCTAAGTTATTTTAAATTTTTGCAATTATTTAATAATAAAAATAGTAAAGATACTCGTAATCTCGCAACGTTTATCTTTAAAGCTTTTGAAAAAAGAAGGTATCTAAATAGATAAATTCTAATGTTTAAGTAGCTAATACACATGCTTGGGTTATCAAAATTGTCTCTCCCAAAGTTGTGTTATTACTGATGCCTATGAATTACTGAAACAATTGTTAAACTTGTATTTACATATCTGCTATCTTGCCATACATGTTATATTTATTACTTTGTTTGTATATTGAAGACATGCTGATGGATCTTGTTTGATTTATTGCATAAGAAAGATTCTTCTTCTTAAGCTAGCAGACATAATCAGTTTATTATTGTTTAATGACCGAAGATGTATTCAGATGAAAGTATTCACTATTTACTGACTGAGATTACAAAAGTATTCAGGTGAAAGATGAATTCCTATTCAAAATTGAACTTGCAGATATATTCAGTTAGAATTTGTTGTTTCGTTTAATGAATAAACTTACAGACGTACTCAGATGAAAGATAATTATAAATTGGTTTTCAATGACTGGTTTTACAGATATATTCATATGAAATATAGATGAATATACATAGATTATTATATTTACTATTTATTATACTATAGATTCTTAAAGATTAACGTTGAAAGCTGCAAAAAAACTCAACATATATTTCGAGAGGAAAATTGATATAAAAATAGTCATGTTTTGTATTCTTGAAAGTGTAATTATCATAAAACGAATAAGAGTATGCTGTTTTAAAGATTTACTATGTCTATTGCGTTTATATTTCAGACACGTGCTATTAAGCAGTGTCTGAGTGAAGTTGTGATATTCAGACAAATGCTGCTGAGCAGGGTCTGAGTGTAGTTGTGATTTCAGACATGTGCTATTGAGCAGAGTCTGAGTGAATTTGTTATTCACAGACAAGTGCTATTGAGCAGGGTCTCAGTGAAGTTGTGATTTCCAGATAAGTGCTATTGAGCAGGGTCTGAGTGAATTTGTGATTTAAGACAAGTGCTATTGAACAGGGTCTGAGTGCTATTGTGTTTTTCAGACAGGAGCTATTGAGCAGGGTCTCTTTCTTAGTATTAGCCAGGTTTGAGGAATAGAAAGAAGCATTTAAAGTTAGTTTTAGAATGATACAGAAATAGTATGCACGGACGACTTTACAGCTAGATAGTGAATAAACAGGTTCGAATAATCAGATAGTAAAGACATAGATATATTTCAGTTATGTATAAATTCTAGTATTCAAGTTTCAAGAAACATTTCAAATTACATAATTTAGTACTCGGTATATTGAATTACACATTTTGGAAGTAAACTGTATACATAATATGTAAAATTGCAGATAAAATCATTGAACGCTCGACGTGTTAAGCAATGTTTTATGCTTTTATTAAAAGTGAATATCTCTACAAATATTTTTTTAGGATTATTCAAAAGACATTCAATCAATACAGTGTGTTTGGCCACAGTAATTGATCTATGAGGAGGACTCATCTTCACTGTTTTAAAACATACACAGGAACGGTACAGGGTAACTGTATCAGCTAAGTTCGTTTAACTTTACTCCCGATACTTACTGCCAAATATTAGCCTTATTTCTACTTTCTGTATTTGTTTTATTTTTTACTGTTATGAAAGTTTAGAGAATAACTGATTTACTCTTGTATTTTAGAGAAAGTAATATAGTAACTAAATTACTTTCTCTAAAATACGAGACTCAGTCTGTTTCTATGTCTTTAAAATGAAGATGTGTGTAGGTATGTGATGTTTGAAACTTTCGTCAAATCATATTATAGCAATATAGATTTGCAATCCTTCCTTTTCTCTATATACTTTTTGTTGAATAACAATTAATTATAAAAAAAACAAGGATGAATATCCAACAGGGAAAGTCACGCTTCAAAACCGCAATACACAGCATACAGACGTGAACAAGATCAGCACAGACGCACACGCACGCACGGACGCACGCACACACATACACAGACATATACGCACACACACGCGCATATTCGTACACAAAACAACCACGCGAGGACAAACAAAAGACTCGGAGATAAAGGAACGCAACAGGTACAGCCTTGAAACGGCCCGTGGCAAAAGATGCAGTAAGGAGCTTCAACCAGTTTATAGTGCGACCCTAACCTCGTTCTGGCCTTATCCATATTCAAAAGTTCCATGACAATATAAATAGAGGTAATCCTCACCAGGCAAATCGAAAAGAAAATTTTAGTTTACTCTTATCACATGTTTTTTTATGTTCCGCGTTGGTAGCTACGCCAACTCGCGACAGCTTTCAGTAATTCAGCGTACATTGGTCGCTTCAATTAGATCAACAGTCATTCCCGCCAAACCCTGTTACGGTTTAAAAATGTTACAAAATGTACAATGTATAAAATCATAGCAGCATGAATAAAGCTGATGCTTTTATTGCATTTTTCGTTTTGATCTATTATGTTGTCCATACAATGAATATATATATATATAATTTGAGGCATAATCATCGAAATGCAAGACCCGATAATCACAGAAACCTTACGCACCGCAATAAACCGAATCAAAAGGCTTTGAGTATTATCTAGCGGTTGCATTTATGCGGCTGTCTAAACTGAAATTTGAAATTAAGTTATAAGCATGATTTTTGCAAGACTCATTTACCATTCATACAGGTATCTCCAAACCATCCTGGTTCACACCCATTTGTACAGGAACCGTTTGAATACAGGCAAACTGCACCATTTAGACAATGTGTACTACAGGTGGAGGCACATTCTTCACCATATGTTCCGTTTCGACATTCTGAAATGATAAGAAAAGAAAAAAAAGACATTTTGCTTTTTTAAGCATATTAGTAACTTTATTTTTGTTTTAAATTAAAGCAACTTACTGTGGGTTAGATTTAAAAAACATCAATCCCCTATATTCACATTTATGTCGCATATTTGATGTTATAACAATGTATTTTTCGCCAAATTATGTTAAAACTCTTTGATTTTCTAATAAATTAAAAAATGCGTTCGTCTATGATATCTGATAAGGGTTTCCCGGTTTATTAAAAAATGAATTTTCATTCAGCGAGCACCGTGCTTTTTTAAATTTATTAGCATAATTAATAGAAATAGATTCATTTTTTCTGTTATTTTTTACATTGTAACTTTGAAGAATTATATTTTCTTTATTTTTTAGTTGTAATTTAGCTTCTCCTTTATCTAATTTAATTACACCAACAAGAATAATTAAAATGCAATTAAAACTAATTCTTACATTATTGCCATTTTGAACTAAACCAGGACTAGCATTTACAGTTTTCCATTGAAATAATCCACTATCAGTATCTTGGGTATAACATGTTAAAAACAATGGAGGTTTTCTTATTAATTGTCTATTTGTCTTTCTATTTTATTTACTTTTTCATTTATATTATTAAATATTCCCATTATATTAATTATTCCAGTTAAATAAAAACACAGTAATTAATTAAAGTTTTAATTAAAGTTTTTAACTTAAAAGTTTGTTTACAGATTCAGGTTCATTAAATATATGTTCATCCGATATGTAGAATCTGATGTAACTATCCTTCATAAGCGTAAATGTTACTTTTGTAGATGTTGAATCGTTATAAGGATGAATGTCAAACATTGTCCCTTGTGTTAAATAAATTTTAATTTTTTTCTTATACATAGATATTAACTGATCAGTGTCATAGTCCTCAGCTGCTATATTTACAGTATTGATAATTGTACTAAAAATTAGATCATCATCATTATTCCACCACCTATATATAAAATGTGATATTGGGCTTTTAGTCGGTTTATACGGTTCACCTATAGGACTCGAACCCGTTAATAAAATCTTAATATTTATTATATAAATTCCGTTTTTTTCAACTATAAACACACCCCTCAAAAGCACATCTGGTACAGCTATTTTATGTTTTTGGTTTATTTGTATAAAATCTTTATAATCTACAATAATTCCAGGTTTTAATTCAAATATATTTATATTGTTCAGACCGATCAGATTTTCATATGTTGAATATATCCAGGCACCATGACGGTTAAAATACTTTTTCATTTTTATGTAATCGTAAAAACTTTTATTATAGTATTCGAAGAGAACCACTTCATGTCCCACTTCCTCTAACCTTTTTTCTATTTTTTTGTCTTTCTTTTTAAGTTGAAGAATTATTTCAGCTAAATCATCAAGTCGTTTTGTTGTAGCAACTTCAGAAGCAGATAAATTGTCAACAACGCCTTTTGTTCTAGCTAATTGTGTTTCTTGTTTTAGAAAAGCATTTTTTACTTTTGTAATTTCTTGGGTATTAGTAGAAATTATATGGGTATTAGCAGTGATTGATTCTCCTTGTTTAGCTGATATTTCAACTACAGAGTCAAGATCATTTGTTATTTTTTTTTAATTTTATCATTAAATTCGTTGATATATTTTGGTAATAAACCTGTAAGTTTACTTAAGTCTGCGTACTTTATATTGTGACGTGTGTCAACAGTACTAATCAAGTTCTGAAGTTGTTTCTTAAAATTTTCTAGCTGATCAATAATTGTGTTAATTGCTTTAGCAATAGCAGTAATTGATTCTCCTTGTTTAACTGATTTTTCAACTACAAAGTCCAGTTCATTTTTATGTTTTTCAACTTTAGCATTAAATTCATTAATATCATTTTGTAATTTTTTTGTATTATTACTTAAGTCTGCATACTTTAAATTATGACGGTTGTCAACAGTACTAATCCAAAACTCGAATTTGTTTTTTAAAGTTATCTATTTTAGAATTAATTTCTTTTTTAAGGTTATCTAATGCTGTGTCATGATCATCACCTCTTTGTGAAGCTGCCTTTTCCAGTTCAGATTTATATTCTGCAAGTTTATTTGAAATTAATTCTAATAAATCTTTATGCTTATTTTCAGTTTCAGTATTTAGTTTATTTATTTCTGTTCTGATTTCTAACTGATACATATTTTGTAACTTTTTCTCAGCTTCAATAATCTTGTCTTTTAGTTCTTCATGTTTAATCATACTATCTTTTAATTCTTGAATTTGAGTGAATAAAATGTTTAAATTAACTCGAAATACTTCTTTTATGTTTTCGTCTGTCAAATCAGATTTCTCTTCAAGTTCTTTAATAGAATCAACCATAGTTTTCATTTCTTCTTCAATTTTACCTTGTAATTGAACTATTAATAATGAATTATTTTTAAAATCTTTTTTTAATTCTTCAATATTCTTTACTTCTTCTTCTAATGTCTGTTTTATAGATTTGATGTCTTCAAGATTATAGTTATCTATTACACTTTGAACTTTTTTAAACATAAATCGTCTTGAAACTGCATCGTTGGGTTTATCTGGATCTCCTAGGTTTATAGTTTATTACCTCCATATCTAATGCTCTGTTCATTGTGTTATCAAGTTCCTTATTTTTGTGAGATACGATTCCGTTTCCTTTTAAGTTTTTTTGAATTGTTTTTTAGTAGCATAATCACTTAAATCAATATCAAATTTAACTTTACTTATACTGCCAGGTTCACTTTTTGTTCTATATTATTAAAAAACTCCCATTATATAATTTTATATATTACCAGTAAAGTTTTTTCTAAAAAACTTCCTTGGTTTGTCAATATATAAGAAATCATATTTTTGATTTGTTGCATTAGTAAAAGATTAAGGGTTAATATTTTGTTCATTACAAATCATATCATTTTCTCGTTTACCTGGACTTTCAAATAAAATATAATGTGAACAGTTAATTCGGATATCTTTTGGTGTTTTATAGTAAGACTGACTTAAATAAATAACACAACAGTTTTTGTGACGTCCTTGAATAAAGTATTTTGTTATTTCATTTTGAACCTTTTTATCTTCACATACAAAATCATCAAATATTACTACTTTTTGTTTTTCTGATTCAAGGCTATCGCATGGTTCAATTTGGTTGGGATCAGCCGAATATTCAAGTATTTCATTTGGATCTACTTTAATTTTTTTTGCAATTTGACTTAATTGGTTAATTAAATCTTGATATTTAGATTGTTCTAGGTTTTTAGCATATAAGTATAATTTATCATAATATATAAGAGGTTTTCGGAGTATATGCATTAATGTATTTGTTTTTCCAGATCCAGAAGATCCACATATTAACATTCTAAAACATGAATCTGGCATAAAAGGATAACGTTGTTTAAAGTTATTGGATTTATCACTTTTTGTATCATAATTTGGAATTTCCATTTATATATAATAATACATTATCTTACATTATCTTACATTATTTTACATTATCTTACATTATCTTACATTATTATATAAATGCAATCAAAACTTAATGAAATAAGAATAAGAAAAAACTTGGTCGGGCAAAAGATGAGAGCTCTTAGAGAAGAAATAATGAGAGAAAAAATCAAAAAAGCTACAAATCGGGACATGTATACTGAAATTTATAAGCCAATTACTGAAAAAATAGAAAGTCAAAAAGAACAATTATCAAGTCAGTTAAAAGCATTACCTGGAATTAAGGAGCAATTAGCGTTACTTCCAAAAAGTATATCAGAAGATCTGACACAAGGTATTACTGAATTAACTAAAGGAATGCAAGAAGAATCTAAAAAACAACAAGCTTTAAAACCGGCTTCATCGATAGATTGGGGAGATGAATCTGTTGGATGGGTTCCTCAAGATGAATTTAAAAGATTAGAAGATTATGGAAGAGAAAAGATGGGAATAACTGAAGAATCAGAAGAATTAGAAGAATTGGGAGCAAGACCAAAAGAAAAGAAAATACCTACAGTAGATTTAGATGCTTTTCTGGATGTTAATGTTATAGAAAAATATCAATATTACAAACCGTCTGAAACGTTTGACCTTTTAAATGCAAATATACTTGATCCTAATAAAATAGATAAAAAAGATCTTGAAGGTATAATAAATGGTGTTACTGAAGATATTAAAAAATTAAATGGTCCAATAACAAGCAAATCAAGATCAAAAGATTCAGATAAACAAAAAGAAGCAAAAGAATTAAAATATGAACAAGGCGAATTATTAAAGTACAAACAACGGTTAAATCATATTCTTGGTATGTCTTCTACATATGGACAAGGAATAAGATATCATAATTCATATAAAGTTTCACCAAATGGACAATATGGTAATTTAATTATTAACTTAAATAAACTTTATGGTCAAAACAAATTAATTGCTAAGGATCAAAGAACTGGAAAAGAAGTAATTAATACTGAAGTAGATAATGATTTGATTGATTTGATTAATAAAAGATATAACAATAATAAAAAACATTCAATTCATTCAAGAAAAATATTCAAAGAATTAACAGAAAAGTCAGGATTACCTATCAATAAAAGATCTATGAAATTTAAAAAAGTAATTAGAGGACAAGGTTATGACGTTTGTCCATGTAATCCAGAAGAATTGGTTAATGAGTTGGAGTTAATTTGTGGTTCGATTGATGCAGGAAATAATAATGAAGAACTAAAAAATGAAGGTATTAGGGTAGTAGATCAATTTTAAAAAATGAATTCACTTTTACCAGAACAACATGAAATGTTATATAAAAAATATTTTTCTTGAATATATAAATGGAACAAAAAATAGTATTAAGTTCTGAAACAGTTAAAGATAATAAAAATACTCCGAGTGATTTTACAATCAGATTTAGTCGTTCTTTAATTTTAGATAAAAATAAAACTTATGTTGTTGGTTTGGATAGTATTAACACTATGACCTACTCTTGGCATAATATTAGTGATGAATATGATAATAAAAGAATTCGTTATAATAATGGTAAGGATTGGAAAGATATTATATTTACAAATGGTTCTTACAGTTACACAGATATTAATAATTATATCAGGGAAACATTAATAAGTAATGGTGATTATGAATTTGATAAATCAGACATTGCTCCAATAAGTTTGGAATTTGATTTAAGTAGTTTTAAGATTTTGATTTCAATTCATGATAATTTTATGTTGGATTTAAGAATGTCAAATTTTCATACATTGCTTGGATTTGAGAAAAAAGCTTTAAACAAAACTGAATGGGGAACTACAACACCAAATATAACTAACTCTGTGGATACAATTTACATTCATTGTGATCTTATTGATAATTTACTTGTTGATGGTAATTTCAGCGATATTATTTATGCTTTAAGTACTGCAGATTTAACAAGAGCTTATCTATTTACAAAAGAACCACAAAGAGTTGGATATTCTGAAATTAATAAATATATTATAAATTCAATTAGAATATAAATTACAGATGTATTTGGTAGAATAATTAATTTTAATGAGGTTGAAACAAGTTTTACACTAATTTTAAAAGAAATTAATTAAAACTTAAGTTTTAAAACTTTTATTAAAATTTAGTTTTATATAATGTACAAAAAGGTTTATGACAAAAATAAAGGAATATTTATTTATGTTGATGCTCAGACTGAAGAAGAAATCATACACGGAACAGGTATCTTTGACACTTTAACAAAATTGCTTTCAAGTGGAGTTGCATCTTCAATTAGCACAGCTGGAAAAAAAGCTTTGGAAACAGCAGGAAAAGCAGCACTAGAAAGTGGAACAAAAAAGGTTGGAACAGAAGTTGGAAATTTAGCTGCTGATAAAATTGTTGAAAAATTTAAAAAGAAACCTGCTCCAGCAGTTGGTAATTTAATTGATAAGGAATTACAAGAAAAGAATAACAGTAAAAATAATAATAAAAATAATAAGGAGGAGGAGGATATTCATATGAGAATAAATAGAATATTGTCAGGATCGGGAACACATAAACGTATTAACAGATTAATTTATAAAAACTAAAGTTTTAACTTTAATAAAAACTAGAGTTTTAACTTTAATTAAAAATAAAATGAAAAATAAAATAATATATAATATATACATGTTTAGAACAAAACAATATTGTGAAAGATATGAATTAACTCCTATTCAATTAGATACAGCTTTAATATCTGTCTTGGGAAATAATGTTAAGCAACAAAAAACGGATATCACTTTACAATTAATGATAGAAGTTCATATTTTGATTGGTTTAATGGTTATTTTGAAGTAAGTTTTAAAGTAAATAAGCTTGCTAATGGTAATAATTATGCTGATGGAGACCAAATTGCTCTAATTAATAATGCACTTCATTAATTGATCAGTTAGTGGTTAAACAAAATGGAAAATTTGTATATGATTGTAATATTTTTTACAAAGTAATAAATGTAAAAAATTTAGTTGAATTATCTAATGATTATGCAGAATCAACTGGACAAATGAATTTATCTCTTTAGATACTACTGCTGTTGCTGAAAGTAGGGATGACCAAGCTGAATATAATAAAGGTTTTGCTACTAGGAAGTTATTAATCCAAGGTGGTAATGAGGTAAATGCTAAAATTCCATTAAATAATTATTCATTTTTTCAGGGTTTAGAAACTAATATTATACCTCCAAGTCAAATTCAAATAACACTACAGCTGACAGATGATGATGAATTAATTTTTAGAGCTAATGCTGCTGATGCTGGTAGAGTAATTGTAACAAAATTAATTCTATGGGTTCCACGTTTGGTTTTTAATGAATTTGGACTTAATTTAATTTCTGAAAGATTTACAAAAACAAGATGGTCATACCTTAGGGAAATGGTGACGCAATCAACTGATACACAACAAAATAATATAACCTTTAGAAAACTGCTGGTGTAAACAAAACCACAACATGTATTTGTTTATTTACAACGACCTGACAAAAGTAATTCACAACAACATAACCCACACCTGTTGGATACATTTAAGGTAAATGCTAATAATTATAATTGTACATTGGAATCTTGTCGTCTTGAAGTTGGTAATGGTGTTTTTTATCCAGAAACAGATTACACAAGTATATCAGAATATATGATGATGTAATTAATTATTATTATAAACAAAATAATAAGACTACTGGAAGCCTGCTAAATAGATCAAATTTTTCTAGATTATTTGGATTTATTCATTTTAACTTGGAATATAAAAAGGAAGTAATAACAGAAGATCCTAAGCATATTACATTAACAGCTAAATTAAATATTCCACCAGCAGCTATTATTCGTGTTTACGCAATTGTATTATATGAGGAAACAGTTGAAATAAATACTATTGGAAATGAACTTGTTATTGTTTTAATAAAATAAATATAAATTATATATAATGACATCAAATTATATTGAATATAAAGTTAACCTAACAGATGGACAAAAGAAAAATTTAGCACAAGCTTATAATAATAAAATTCCACATACTTTTAGATTAAAACATGAACAATTACATGGAAACTTCCCTTTACTATTAACAAAAACACAAATTAATCAAATTAAAAAAGCTGTTGCAAATAAGAAGGGATTAGAAATTAAAATTTCAAAAAAAAACAAATGTCCAGTCAAGGTCAAAATGGCGGATTTTTAGGAGCTTTGGCTGGTTTGTTAGGAAAAACAATTCTTCCAATGGCAGCAAAAATAGCTCCAAAAATATTAGCCCCTCTAGGCATTGGAGCCCTTTCTGGACTGGTCAGTACTGGTGTCAGTAAGTTATTTGGGAATGGTATGATTTCAGTGGCTAATGATAAGAGAAATATGATATCACCATATCTTAAACCTAATCAAAGAAAGCAACTAGTAGGATCTGGAGTGATTAAATTAACACAAAAACAAAAACAAAATGGCGGTTTTTTAGGTATGTTGGCTGCTAGTCTAGGAATACCTTTGATTACATCTTTGTTAAGTGGTAAGGGACATGGCCAGGGTGGAATTATAAATTCCCCAGGAACCAAAGGTTTTGGTCTACAGATTGATTCTCAGAAAAGACCTTACAGACGAATTCCTATAGTAAAAAAAATAAAATTTATAAACAAACCAATTTCTAACTTTGAAATTGAACAATGGGTAAAACAATTAAAAATTAAAAACTTTAGGGGTGTATTTAGTAGAAATAATTTATTAAATTTATTAAAATCAAAAGCAAAGGACGAGTGGGGGAATAATCAATTTAGATGACTTTGCTGGACCTGGAACACATTGGGTTTGTTACTTGAATACTTTGTACTTCGATCCATTTGGACTTCTCCACCGAAGGAAGTAATTAATTATATACCTGGGGTCAAGTATATCAACATACAATATCAAGACAAAACAAGTACACTCTGTGGTTATTATTGTTTATTTTTCATAAAAATGTTACAAGATAAAATACCGTTGTATGATTTATGTATAAAATACTAAAAGTTAACAATCAAGAGTAAATGAACAAACATTATAAATTTTTTTAATAAAATGAGTTAAAATGTATTAAAATGTATTAAAATGTACCAAGAACGTAATATTCTTTACTACAACAAAAATGTATCATAAGCGTTATATTTTATACTACTTTTCAATGATGTTCATTCATGCATTTGATTATAATATAATCCTACAGTTGAATAATTTTGACAATATGAAATATTATTATGTTCATTCGTGCATGTGATTATAATATAATCCTACGGTTGAATGATTTCAAGAAAACGTAATATTATGATGTTCATTCGTGCATGTGATTATAATATAATCCTACAGTTGAATAATTTTGACAATATGAAATATTATTATGTTCATTCGTGCATGTGATTATAATATAATCCTACGGTTGAATGATTTCAAGAAAACGTAATATTATGATGTTCATTCGTGCATGTGATTATAATATAATCCTACGGTTGAGTGACTTATTTGTATTCATCAAGTCAATTCTTGAAAGATTTTCTTAATGATTGTAAAAATTTTGACAAATATACTCAATAGATAAAGCACAATGTAATATTTTATTATGAGTCATTGCAAAATCATATAAACGTATTAAAAAATTGCAATGTGATAATGAATAAACGAAACCATGATTTTTTAGTATATCCATAAATCCTTTCCGTTTATCCGAGCTGATCAATTTGTCATACGTTCCCAAAGCTTTAATACATAAATCAATCGTTGGTTCTCCAGAGTAATCACAGTCGCAAGTTAACCTTCTTTCTTCTGAATATGATTGTTGCATATTTTTTCTAATTTTATCATATTTCGTTTGTTTTGATACGGACGACGTCATTGTTTTGGAAGTACTTTGTTTTAAAGTCTGTAATTCTTGTTTTAATCTAGTGTTCTCTTCTTGAAGTATTTGAAATTCGTCTGGATTCCAAATATGTTGAATGAGAAGATCATAGTATCTTTTGCAGTATATTTCATTCCATTTCTGCACATCAGGGTCGTTAGGGTATTTCTCTCTCAAAGCCACAGTTAGACAATCAATATCTTTAAAGAACTCTTCAAAACTCCTGTAATGAATAAATAAAATAAATTTTAATAGCACTACAAAGTAAAGAAATATTTATTTGTCAAAAACACATTTTTTTCAAAGTCAGTAAAAGAAAATGAAACAACACTTACATTTTTAATCTTTAAATCCTTATTCATTTACGCCAAATACTAAACTGCTACAAAGTTTTACGTGACTTAACACTATAGCAACAACGAATGTTCTAGTATTACTAAACAGAAAACCAGTATTACAGTTTTCCAAAAATGTGTCAGTTATTTATAAAACTGAATTCATTATCATTTTCAGAAAATGTCATGTACTGCTATTATTACAACACAAAAGCGATATCGGTATATCTTTTTTTACTGTATAGAAAACCAATTGATTTTTATCGGTTGAGTGTTTTTTACCCAATAGTCTGTTTGAAATCTGTGGTAAATATTTACGCTAGTTTATGAATGAGTAAAATAAGGAAGTAATATTGTAACGTAGCGTGGCCATTCAATACAACAAACATAACCTTTTAACCAGTTTTATTTATCATAGCAACAGTCTTTAATATTTAAACATAACTTTTTAGCTAGATATTATTAAGTAAAGGTGACCTTTTCAATCTAGCATTTTTAATGATATAAACTAAGTATACCTGTTTAACCTTTGGGCTACATGTTTTGTGACAGGTTTGACAATTCAGCAACTTTCAATATTTTCAAGTATTACAGTTTATCATCTTTCTACGTAGCATATTAAACAATTTTTTATAGAATATACAATATTCCGAACCTTTCAAACCTGTTACATTACAATATTTTCATTCAGTTATACCGGAGATTTACACAAAAGTATGTTTGAAATCTGTGGTTTTTAAAGTATTTTAATTGTCCGGCATTAGTTGGTTTTTTAAAAGTGGTCAAAATGTCAAGTGGGGTCAAAATGCCAAAAACATCATGTTTCTAGCTACTACTGTTAACTTCTCTATCTGAATCAAAGGTCGGAGACAAATGATTTCAGACACAGTACTAGTGTCTGTTATCAAATAGACCATACGCCTCGCATGGGGATGGAGACCCAGCGATTCGTAGATCTGCACTCTCCCTATTGAACTAATCGGGTGGCATAAATGGCATGATTTAAAGACAAATCAGTTGTGCAATGTTGACTCAGATTTTACATTTTATAAATAACCATTAATAAAGTGTAAAGCCATATTTTCACTTTTCATGTACAAGCTCCAAAACCACGAACAACGTCCAGTTACTGGTGTTACTGATACATATGCATCACAAATATCCTTTATCATATAAAAAAGAAGCATATTATACTCACTTAGATCGCATTTTCTTCCTCTGTATCCCGGCTTACATCCGCCAACACATATACCATCTGTCTTCCTACATACAGTGCCATTTATGCAGAATGCGCTACAATCATTGGCACAGTTTTCACCATATTTTCCATCAGAACATACTGGATTCAAACAACAAGTGGGTTAGTTCCTATCATGGCGGTGTAAAGGCTCTGTGAAATTTGTATTTACGCTTTGATTACTAAATTTTTGCCAATATTTTGGGGCGCTTTTCGTTACTTTACGTTAAATTTGTATCCTAAAATGCATACACTAATTACCTTTACCTATATAGTTAATCAATGGCGCGGCGGCGTAGTGGTAAGCTCTCCGACTTCTAAGCATATTACTATGGGTACGAATTCACTTCTTAACACTTGAAATTAAAGACATTTTGTATTTTTATCGAACTTACTTTTATATTAACTTTTTATGAGACATATTTAAAATTTCTATAGTATTTATTTTATGATTTCATTTTTTATTGTGTACTGAAGGCAGTTTCTTGAATAGTCCGTTTAATGATCTTTTAATGATCGAAGACTTGTCAAGTCCTGAATGGTTCAGACAACATTTAGAAAAACGGTTTACTGACACGCAGAAGAGAAATATTTGATAGTAATCTGCTTCCGGAATAAAAGAGGATCTTCCGGTCTGTCCCTTTTTTTGCCGCTATATGGAGTTTTTACTGGTGAAAATCACAGCAAAAATTGAAGAAATCGCAGACCACAGCAACAGAAAATCAAAATTTGTTCGTACGTACGAACAAAATTCCAAATAAAATTTACAAATTCTTGTTCATTTCTCACATTTTTAAATGCAATTTGGAATTTTGTTCGTACGTACGAACAAATCCTGGCTGTTCGTACGTATGAACAATAATCCATATCCCGTATTATTTTTCAGTTCTGACATGCTGTTCAAACAGCTCATATTTGTTCGTACGTCCGAACAAAATTCCAAAATAGCTTTAAAATTTATTTTTCATTTCTGACTATCATTTGTTCGTACGCATGAACAGCCTGGATTTGTTCGTACGTACGAACAAATGAGAGAACTGAAAAAGAATTTATTCTTAAAAAAATGCAATTTGGAATTTTGTTCGGACGTACGAACAAATCCTGTCCATATTATTTTTCAATTCTGATATTCTGCTCAAACCGCCCAGATTTGTTCGGACGTACGAACAAAATTCCAAACTGCTTTAATTTTTTTTTTTCATTTCTCACTATCATTTGTTCGTATGTACGAACAAATGAGAGAACTGAGAAAGAATTTTTTCTTAAAAAAATGCAATTTGGAATTTTGTTCGTACGTACGAACAAATCCTGTCCATATTATTTTTCAATTCTGATATTCTGTTCGACAAGAATTTTTTCTTTAAAAAATGCAATTTTGAATTTTGTTCGTACATACGAACAAATCCTGTCCATATTATTTTTCAATTCTGATATTCTGTTCGAACAGCCCAGATTTGTGCGGACGTACGAACAAAATTCCAAACTGCTTTAAAAATTCTTTTTCATTTCTCAATATCATTTGTTTGTATGTACGAACAGTCTGGATTTGTTCGTACGTACGAACAAATGAGAGAACTGAAAAAGAATTTATTCTTAAAATAATGCAACTTAGAATTTTGTTTGTACGTACGAACAAGTCTTGTCCATATTTTTTTTCAATTCTGATATTCTATTCAAACAGCCCAGATTTGTTCGGACGTACGAACAAAATTCCAAGCTGCTTTAAAAATTCTTTTTCATTTCTTACTATCATTTGTTTGTATGTACGAACAGCCTGGATTTGTTCGTACGTACGAACAAATGAGAGAACTGAAAAAGAATTTATTCTAAAAAAAAAAAATGCAATTTGGAATTTTGTTCGGACGTACGAACAAATCCTGTCCATATTGTTTTTCAATTTGGATATTCTGTTCGAACAAATCCTGTCCATATTATTTTTTAATTCTGATATTCTGTTTGAACAGCCCAGATTTGTTCGGACGTACGAACAAAATTCCAAACTGCTTTAAAAATTCTTTTTCATTTCTCACTATCATTTGTTCGTACGTACGAACAAATGAGAGAACAGAAAAAGAATTTATTCTTAAAAAAATGCAATTTGGAATTTTGTTCGTACGTACGAACAAATCCTGTCCATATTATTTTTCAATTCTGATATTCTGTTCGAACAGCCCAGATTTGTTCGGACGTACGAACAAAATTCCAAACTGCTTTAAAAATTCTTTTTCATTCACATTCATTTGTTCGTAATGAGCAGCCTGCATTTGTTCGTACGTATGAACAAATGAGAGAACTGAAAAAGAATTAACTTTAAAAAAAAAAATCAATTTGGAACTTTGTTCATACGTACGAACAAATTTCCAAATTGTAATAAATTCTTTTTCATTTCTCATAATCATTTGTCGTACGAACAAATGAGAGAAAAGAAAGAAATTTAATTTTTAAAAAAAATACAATTTGGAATTTTTCTGTTTGTCTGGATTTGTTTGTACGCATTTGAAAAATATCCAAATATGAACAAATGTGAGAACTGAATAAGAATCTGTATACATTTGGAATATTGTTCGTATTTATGTAGCGTAATTAATTGACCTGCGGCGCATAGGTGTGACACTGAATATTATATAATTAACTGTATAATACTTGTATGCTATTTAAATGTTAATCCGTCCATCCAAATCCTGAAATATCTTACAAATAATTTATAAATATATGTATATGATTAATGTCAAAATTCATTATAATTGTATGCATGTCATCTGTATTTTCATGCCATGCAAATATGCATGTAAATGTATTTATCACGAGGAACTTTTAGTTCAAGTGAAATAAAATTCTGTTCTGTTCTGTTCGTATTTATGGACAAATGCCACTTAATATCATTTTGCAAAAAATACAAATATAACTGAAAATTTCAACACATATTTTAATCTATTTATTTAAAAAAAATACCAAAACAAATATTTATGAACATAATGAATATAACACAAAAGTCTAACATAAATAAACAAGAGTGCCAGAATGTCACAATATACGCCCGTCACAGCAAATTTCTTTACACTAGCACCTGTATTTGCAAATGGAATTTTAATTTTGTGGTAGTGATTATTGTAATTCTTTTGTTTTTCTAAATCAACATAAAAACATCTTACCAGGTAGAGATACCTTAAAATACACCTAAAATTGAAAGTAGCATCTATGTTGTACCACAGAAAAGTGGTCTTGGTTTTTCCCTACGGTCAATTATAAACAAGAGTGCCAGAATGTCACAATATACGCCCGTCACAGCACATTTCTTTACTCTAGCACCTGTATTTGCAAATGGAATTTTAATTTTGTGGTTGTTTAGTAATCATTGTAAGTCATTTGTTTTTCTAAGTCCAAAAAAAAACTCCTTACCAGGTAGAGATACCTTAAAATACACCTAAAATTTGAAAGTAACATCTATGTTGTACCACAGAAAAGTGGTCTTGTTTTTTTCCCTACGGTCAATTATAAAAAAGTTACAATATAAGTTATTTATAGTAACAACTAAGGGAAGATAATCTTAAAAAAAAAAAAAAAAAAAAAAAAAAAATCCAAAAAAAAATTGTAAGTCCACACAAAAATCTTTACCAGGTAGAGATTGGTCAAAATACACTTCATAATTGGATGTAGCATGTATGTTGTACTACAGAAAAGTGGTCTCGATTTTTCCCTACGACTAGTAATGAAAAAGTTAAAATATAAGCTATTTATAGTAACAACAAAGGGAAGTAATTCTAAAGAAGGGAACTGCGCATGACACTTCATCTCATGATGGTGTATAATTATGCCAAGTTACATCAAAATCCCTCAATGCATGAAGAAGAAATGCTTCGGACAAAGTCATTCTTGTATCTGACCTTTGGCCTCTAAGTGTGAACTTGACCTTTGACCTAGGGACCTGGTTCTTGCGCATGACACTCCGCCTCGTGGTGGTGAACATTTGTGCAAAGTTATATCAAAATCCCTCTATGCATGAAGAAGAAATGCTCCGGACAAGGTTTTCATTATTGTATCCTTTGACCTCTAAGAGTGACCTTGACCTTAGACCTAGGGACCTGGTTCTTGCGCATGACACTCCGGCTCATGGTGGTGAACATTTGTGCCAAGTTATAACAAAATCCCTCAATGCATGAAGAAGATATGCTCCGGACAAAGTTTTCTTTCTTGTATCCTTTGACCTCTAAGTGTGACCTTGACCTTAGACCTAGGGACCTGGTTCTTGCGCATGACACTCCGCCTCATGGTGGTGAACATTTGTGACAAGTTATATCAAAATCCCTCTATGCATGAAGAAGAAATGCTCCGGACAGTTTTCATTCTTGTATCCTTTGACCTCTAAGTGTGACCTTGACCTTAGACCTAGGGACCTGGTTCTTGCGCATGACACTCCGTCTCATGATGATGAACAATTGTGCCAACTATCATCAAAATCCCTCCATGAATGAAGAAGATATGCTCCGGACAAAGTCATTCTTGAATTTGACCTCTAAGTGTGACCTTGACCTTAGATCTAGGGACCTGGTTCTTGTGCATGACACTCCGTCTCATGATGGTGAACAACTGTGCCAAGTTTCATCAAAATCCCTCCATGCATGTAGAAGATCTATGCTCCGGACAAAGTCTGTGGACGCCGCCTGCCCACCAGGGGCGTTCCCATAATACGTCCCGTTTTTCAAACGGGCGTATAAAAAGGATTTGCCAAAGAAAAACAAGAGCACCACAATGCAGGGTAATATACACAGAAAACAAAGTCACATGACCATTGACCCCTAAGTGTGACCTTGACCTTAAAGAAAGCCACCCGACGTGTGCTCTGTAACATCGTCTCAATGTGGTGAACATTTGTGCAAAGTTTCTTTAAAATCCTTCAAGCAGTTCAAGAGTTACAGAGCGGACACGAAACAAAGTCATATGATTTCTTTAAAATCCTTCAAGCAGTTCAAGAGTTACAGAGCGGACACGAAACAAAGTCATATGACCTCTGACCCCTAAGTGTGACCTTGACCTTGAAGGGAGCCATCTGAAACATGTGCTCTGCATGTCGTCTCGATGTGGTGAACATTTGGGCCAAGTATGTGTTGAGTCAAATTATTTTCAAATCCCTTGAAAACTGACAGACAAGCAACACCTTTGACTTTTAAGTGTGATCTTGAACTTGTAGCTAGGGATATGTGTCTTGTGCATGAAAACTCATTTCATTATGGGATGCCAAGAATTTTCAAAATACCTTCAACAACGGCAGAGTAATGGACCAGATAAGAAACACAGCATGTTAACATTAACCTCTAATTGTAACTAGGTGTCTGGATCTTACGCATGACATATCGTCTCATTATGAGGAACATTTTTGCCAAGAATTTGGGGGGAGGGTGGGGGCAGGATAGTGAAACTGGGCACACCTGAGGAAACTGGAGCTGTCACTGGATTGTTTAATGATTCCAAGTGTGAAGGAATATATTGCACAATAGCTTTAGACTGTGTCAAAAATATTAAGAAATACTTGATATATAGGGAACATATTTTGTTGTGACAATATTATGAAATTTACACATGAAATAAGTAAAAGGTTAGAAAATTACATGAAACCACTACATACAAACAGAATTGTTTAAAACCTGTAAAAACCCATCTTTAGTTAATTAAATTAATTAAATTTAGTGACAACTTAGATAGTCTGAAAGTGCAACAAAACATAAACCTGAACTTTCCAGTAAAAAGGGGGAATAATTCATGATATAAAATGTGCCAGAGTCATGCAACTTATGTCATATGATATAGGTGATGATGCTGAACAATTACTTAAAGTTTGAATCAAATCCATTCTGTAATAACAGAGATGACGTGAAACTGCATCAAAACTCTAACCTGAAATTCAAAGTAAAAGGGGGTATAATTCATTAAAAATTTGTGCTAGAGTTATGCACCTTGTGTCATATGATGGGGGTGATGATGTTGAACAATAATTCAAGTTTGAATCAAATTCATTCTGTAATAACAGAGATGATGTGAAATTGCATCAAAACTCTAACCTGAAATTCAAAGTAAAAATGGGGTATAATTCATGAAAAATTTGTGCTTAGAGTTATGTACCTAGTGTCATATGATGGGGGTGATGATGTTGAACAATTTTGAATCAAATCCATTCATTAATAACAGATATAGAGTGAAAGTGCACCAAAACTTTAAACTGAAAATCTAAGTGGGAAAGGGGGGATAAATCATAAAATACTGGTGCCAAAGTTATGGATCTTATGTCAGATGATGTGGGTGATGGTGAGAAATAACCATACAAATTAGTATGAATCGAATCCGTCAAGTAAATAAAGAGATAAGGAGAAACAAGAGGGCCATGATGGCCCTATATCGCTCACCTGTTATCATTGCACTTGAGGACAAGAAGGTCCTCAGAAAAAATATCTAAGTCCAAAGGACAGGAACAACAAAGTGAAGAAAGGGCTACGTAGGATTTACATAGGAAATTGGCCCCCAATTTTCTGAAATTTCAAAAGTCATTGACAGTATATAAATTTACTTGTTTTTATTACATTGAGATCAAGTCTAATTAAAAATGCTACAAACAGCTGAAAAAAATCATTTGAAGTAACAAAAATCATGACCTAACCACCCCGAGGATCAGCATTTTCATTAATTTTATATCAAAAATCGGACTTTCGTCTTCGAAATTCGTGTTAAGGGAGCCCTCCCCCACAAAATATTTAAATGTCAGATGTACGAATAAATGTGACAGATTTTAATAAGAAAATGATTTTCTGTGGGGGAGGGCTCCCTAAACACCAATTTTTAGAAAGAATTGAAAATTCGTCGCTGAAACTATTGAAAGGCGGTGTAACTCGTGTCGGCGTTGCTATGCATCACGGAATGGATTGTCTCCCTTCAAAACTCGAGCGTCTGACGACACAGATGAATTACAACGCCGAAGGAGACGCTGGAAAACGCCAGGAAAACTGGAAAATATGATTTATTAGGTAATTTATTCCAATATAAAGGAAACGATACTTTTTGATTAACGATTCATGCAACCCTGGCTTACCTAACTTAGATTAACATTGTTTCTGGCATGGTTCAAAGGTGTCCTTAGTGGAAACGGTCGGCGGCAGTGGATAAACTATTCGGATGTTGCCAGGTTTGGACAGAACTTGTAAAGTACACGGTGTGTTGAAAGAAAAACGGGGCTCTTGGATTTAAGATGCATAGATCTAGATCTATATATTTATGAGTCTGTTTATCTGTTTGAACAAGTGCTTGGCATAATTTCAGGTAAAATGAAGGCCAAAATGAATGTATCTAACCAGTAGGTGAGGTGAGGTTCAGTAGTTTTAGGAGTGTGTGCAATTGGATGATATTGAGATTGAAGTGTGTACTATGTTGGGTGGAGATCATGCAAGGGCATAGCCAGAGGGATGTGACTGGTGCTGTTGCACCCCCTTTTTCGACAAACTGCATTGTCCATTACACCGAAAAGAAAGCACCCTTGAATGTCCATTCTTTGTTCTGCTCACCAACTTGCATATATTTAATATTACTGACATTGTAACCTTTGTATAAAGTCTGCTGATGACCGCGTCTATATCTTTAAAGATCTTTGGATTGAGCCTCGGCAGCTTTACAGATTTTAATATTAAATACCAACAACAAAACTCTAGCTCAAATTCTTTTTTACTGAAAGTGTGAAAAAACTATCGAATATGGATTAGGTGTTGATATGATAAATGCATTACTTTATAAGTGTTTGCTTTTATTATGGACATTGTACAAGTATTAGATCTAGTCTTATGAGGAATTAATATTACATAAATAACTCTGTGTTTATCACATGAAATGTTTTGCATATGAAGTCAAATTTTAAAGCTGTGCCATTTTCCTTTCAGACTATGTTTTTCAGATATATAATATGTAAGAAAAATTCAGTGTTATGCTACAGTTGCTGAAATCATAATATTTATAATTTTGTTGTGTTTTTTTTTAATGCCATGACGCCATTTCGATTCATAGACACCATTTTCCTGCCCTTTTGTTGGTTTAGATTAGATTTAAATGGACCGAAAAGCGTATTTGAACCTCTATTTCTTTTGTTTTCTTACTGGCATAAAATTCTCAGGTGTGTACATGAACATGTAATTATTATTTGTATCATAAAAAGATCAGGAAATTAATTTTAATGCTAAAATGTATGTAGCAATTTTTCGGGTTCCACTGTAACTTAACGGAGTTTATAAATGAGTATGTAATAAATTATAATTGTGCAAATGATATACTAAATGATAACAGTCCAGTTTAAAAAAGTGGAAATTTAGCATGTTCCCTTCATGACTATATTTGCAGTATAATCAGGCAATTATTTCCATTGAAATAATACAGGTATAAGTACCCCTGTGGGGGCAGACTGGTTTTGCAGTCACATATATGACATATGTGACAGAAAAGTTTGACATAATGTATCTATAGTATTATGAGTGGGCGAAATCCCATTTCCAGTATTTTTTTGTCAATTTCCCATAGCAAGAATTGGAGCAAATGAATGTGATATACCTTACAGTATTGAATATGATTTATCATTAGAAACGTTAGATATACTTAAAAAAGGCATATGACTGATGTGGGCAGGTTTGACTCAGGAAATGGGAATTTTGTTGATTTCAAACCCTTTGATGCATACTGTGATTAATTTGATTATTCTAACACGATCCGATTCATTTTCCTATTAAACAAAGAAGGAAGAAAGCAGTGAATTATCATACAACAAATCACTGTTCTGACGTCACAATTATTACGTCATGGCGTCAAGCGGCATAGCGGCGCGCTGGAAAAGAAACCGATTGAAAACGGGCAAATATTTAATGCATGTCATCAAGGATGTACTTTAAAATCCTTTATAACGTGTTAGAATCGAAATAATATATCTCATTTAGTGATTTGCTCTTGAATAAATCATTGCTTGTCGTTCAGATGCGTATTATTATATCACTCGGGCTACGCCCTCGTGATATAATTCATTCGCATCTGAACTCCAAGCAATGATTTATTCAACGACAAATCACTGGATGAGATATATTATTTCTTAAATTTACATCTGAGAATAATTAAAAACAATTTAACTGTAATAGTGGATGGATATATACTGGCTGCTTTTTGTCTGCTGTCTGTGTACAATTATGTAGGTAGGGACAGTCACAATAAAATACAGGGCTTTTTTCCGCTATAAATCTACCTCCTGTAAAAGGAGGTAATCCCAATGCAAAAAAGTATGTTTTTTTCCCAAAGTTGAATTTAAAATTCCCAAATGATTATACCTTTTAGGGTTTTTGCTGTTTTAAGATAGTTTTGTTAATTTGTATGTATATTTAGGTAAATTATAATACTGTTGAACAATTACTGAAATGCAGTTCATCAATATTTCACACAAAAACACATTTATGTAGATTTTGGTAATTTGCAAATTGTCCCAGTTAAGACAGTTTTTGAGAACATTTTCCCAATTCCACCGGTGTCGGTGGCATTCCCAAATTGATGAAAAAAAGGCCTGAAATAGAAAAAGTGGAAACTCCACAGGTTGCTCAACACAACAAAAACGAAAATGTTGCAGGCTCGGTTTGATTGAGCCTGTTCATGGACGGTAGTTAAAATGCATGCTACCGTCCACGCCCTCTAGCCCCAGGTTGAGCAGAACTCAACATTTACACATGCTAAAAATACAAAAAACAATTTAGAGACATCCGCAGATGTGTTCATACGGCGATGCACATGGAACTTTCAATGCTACACTAGCATGTAATTCCATGAAAAGCGGCGTATGGTCCCCAGTTAAAATAATGGGTTTGCCCTAAACGAGAAAACAATGAGCAGAACTAAACAAACTGGAATTTAGAAAGGGGATCTGAGGTTATGGAGCCTGCATATCACAGGAACTGCCAAAAGACAAAATTAAAAAGCAGGCACCATATCCAAGGGGAGATTAAACAATACCCAAAGCTATTAAAGCGAGAGTATTGGAACCACCGAGGCCGAAATGTTCATGCTGAGAAATTAAACAGTACCAGTAACACGACATAAAAGTTGTGCTGAACGATCTGAGAAGATCGAAATATAACAGCCCTGAAAGTCTTTTTAACTGGAGTGGTGTTTTAGGTACCGTTTGTAAATCCACTTTGTTTCTTCAAAAAATCAGAATCCATGAAATGTAGATTACAAATACTGAGAACTTGTCCGTCTCTTGACAAACTTGTGCACATATTTCATGAAAATCTACCTGGACCACTGTATATGATCAACAGTTGTTGCCGACTTACAATATAACTGTTGTAAATATTGCGGCAAGTGATTCTGCCTTTGCGACCAGTGCAGACCACGATCAGCCTGCACATCCGTGCAGTTTGATCATGGTCTGCACTGTTCACTATTTGAATTTCAGTGAACACCCCTTTGAATAATAAATGATATTGCCTAAACTGAATGACGGACTAGTCCATTATAGAAATTAAGCAGGCTAAAGATTAAATGACATTATGCAAAGGGATTTTTCCTGTATGAATTAAAAACATCAGAATTTCTAGTACAGTATGTTACATAATATTAAATGACATGAAAGGGTAAATATAAATAATTCATATTTGCCAACTTTATGCCAAGCACTAGAAATACACCAATATGTCAAAATTACACCAAAAGCCTTAGCTGTTAGACAATTTCTGAGGTCTGTATGTTCAATGTCAGACTGTTACTGCTGCAGATTGTGGATTCACATTTGTTTTTGATATCAAAGGCATGCTTACAATGAGATGAGGAAACTTAGATGTTATAGCTAGGTTCATTGTAAAGATAGTGTGTGAAATATAAGCAAATTAGGTTACATTCCTCAGAGAGAGAATACCCTATCAGGCCTTAAAAAATTGTTTGTTTCCAACATTATTATCATTATTATACCAGATTTATAACGCACCCTTTTCATGATAAACGCGTTCAAAGGCGCTTTACATATAGCAGACGCAGCCACACAGGGTGCGAAATTCATCCTCTACTGGTACAGACACAGAGTGATCTGACCAGGACAGAGTGAGATAAAGCCCCCAGAACAGACAGAGAGAAATCCTAGATACAGACTTATCAGGCTAACTTAGCCTAGCTCTTTGCGAATAGACAGTCTGGTTCTTTAACATGCCCGGTGTATAGCACCGATACACACGAAGTCTTTCCTGGGAAGAACCAGTACAGGCCTCTAGTCTAAGTTAGGTGGGAGACACTCCAGAGCATCTCAGAAATTTTCAGTGCCAGGACCGGGATTCGAACCCCAGACCTCAGGATTGACAGTCAAGCGTGTTTCGAAATATATGTAGTCTTTTATATTTTAACATTTGTGTTTTTTTTGTCTTTAATTAGCCCCTTTAAGTGTAGGAAGTTTAGGTAATTCGCTTACTTCATCCAGTTTTATAGTCTGTATTATTGTTTCAGTTTATGTGGAGTAGTGTCCCATGTCCACGTTCGAGGTCAGACATGTAGGTATTTATTTTACTGTTCTATTAATTTATATTGACCAGGACATTCCCCAGCTGATATGCCAAATTATGAAAGAGTGAAATGAAGCTTTGAACTATGACATGTTAGTCGATAAGTTCGTAAAGTATACTGGTATTTGACATTATTTTATTTGAAGTTCGCTTGTTTTAATTTCATAAAAAAGGAGTGTCGCTGCTGGTTTATGTTTTTGGTAAAGTGAAATATCTCTGTTATTAATATTATCAATGCTATTGACTTGAAACTTAAAATAGTTATTATCTATCTAAGTGTACACCAGGAGAAATAAATCTGTTATTTTTAATTGAGGTTAATGATAGTTTCTGCTCAGTAAGTGAAGAATGCTTAGTATTCGAAACATTTGTCTTTAAAAAGTACTTTTCTGATAGCTGTAATTATGCTGTCCATTCAGTTATTTACTGGTAATACTTTTTTCATGACTTTTTATTTAATTTTATTTTTTACTTTCTTCAGGATTGGTTTGACAGAATCTATTTATGTTCGGGATGGCTAGTTTAAATCGGTAAGAGTTTTAACCTTTCACATTTACAAAATTATGTATAATGCGAATAAGGAAAGAACATATTGTTCTTCAGTTCAGTCATCTATCTTGCTCATTGTCAGTAGATTCAAACCTCTTACATTTACAAATGGAAACAAAAACTACTACATTATCCATAATTATTATACTGTAGGCGTATTTACCATAAATGATTTATGACTTTTAGGTTGACTGTTTGATAAATAAGTAGATCTATCCTACTCACTACAATATCGGCGTCACACCTTGATTAAGTTTTTTGCACCAGTCCTTATTTGACAAAACCTGTTGAGATAAAGCTTTGAAACTTCCAACACTTGTGTACCATTTCCATGTCCAGTTTTAGGCAAGGGTACATAACTCCAGAGGCCACATAGTTATGAACCTATCCTCATGAAACTTAGTCTGAATGTTCATCTTGATTATTCCAAAGCCCAGTTCGAGACTCAAGTCATGTGTGGTCAGAAACCAGGTCACCAGGTCAAATCAAAGGAAAAGCTTCTTAACACCCTGGAGGCCACATTTATGGCCACATCTTCATGAAACTTAGTCAGAATGTTTATCTTGATGATTCCTATGCCGTCTGGACAGATACTGTTCTCCGACACCTTCAGTCTAGCTGTCAGTAACGATGGTTCCAAGATTTATGTTGCTGGCTTGATCTCTGGACTGATCTCATTGGACAGAAATGGAAAGCTTCTTGGAAAATATAATGGACCAGAGTTGAAATATGCAAGGGATGTTTAAGAAATAATCCCCATAACTCTGATTATAATTTTGACAGAGTTATGTCCCTTTGTAGCTCAAAATTATTTGCTTAACAAGTTTTTACTGATAAAGCTCTATTTCAGAGTCCAGCTCTGAGAAAAGTTGAGCGTGCTGTCTTACGGAAATCTCTTGTTTTTAATTGAGATTAATAATATTTTCTACTCAATAAGTGAAGAACACTTAGAAATTGAAACATTTGTCTTTAAACAAATACTTTTCTGATAGATGTAATTATGCTCTCCATTAAATTATTTACAGGTAATACTTTTTTCATGATTTTTTAGTTAATTTGATTTCTTACTTTCTTCAGGATTGGTTAATTTGATTTCTTACTTTCTTCAGGATTGTTTTGACAGAATCTGTTGATGGTTTTTAGACTGGTTCGGGATGGCTAGTTTAAATCGGTAAGAGTTTTGACCTTTCACATAATTTACAAATGTATAATGCAAAGAAGGAAAAACATATTGTTCTTCAGTTCAGTCATGTATCTTGCTCATTGTCAGTGGATTCAAACCTCTTACAGTTACAAATGGAAACAAAAACTACTTCATTATCCATATTTATTATCCTCTTAAGAGTATTTACAAGGCTTCATCATGACCATCTTGTTTTGGTTTTTTTTGTCTGAAAATCTCTGGTAATATCAAGCATGCTGTCAACAGACAGCTCTTGTTACTTTTGGGTTCATAATTTTTAGCCCGACTATACAAAGTATATGGAGAGCTATCCTACTCAATCGTGTGTTGGCGTCTTTCGGCATTCCCACCTAGGTTTTTGTCGTCGAGCCCGCTTGCGGAAGCGAAGACTTAGTTGTCAAAATGGCTGTTCGGTGTATGTGCGTCTGTCCATCCGTCCGGATTTGTTAGTCCGGACCATAACTTGGACATGCATGGAGCAATCTTGTTTATATTTGGCATGAATGTTAACCTCAGTGAGACAGAGTGTCATGCCAGGTCAAGGTCACACTTAGGTGTCAAAGGTCAAATTCAATAATGACTTTGTCCGAAGCATATCTTCTGGATGGAGGGATTTTGATGTAACTTGGCACAATTGTTCACCATCATGAGACGGAGTGTCTTGCGCGAGAATCTGGTCCCTAGGTTTAAGGTCAAGGTCGCACTTAGAGGTCAAAGGATACAAGAATGACAACTTTGTCTGGAGCATTTTTTCTTCATGCATGGAGGGACTTTGATGTAACTTGGCACAAATGTTCACCACTATGAGACGGAGAGTCATGCGCAAGAACCAGGTCCTTAGGTCTAAGGTCAAGGTCACACTTAGAGGTCAAATTTTTGTGTATTGACTTCAAATTTTTTAATTTTAATTTTATTTTTTTATTTATTTTTTTTTTAGATTTACTTCCCTTGGTTGTTACTACAAATAACCTATATTGTAACCTTTTGCAATCTTTTTTTTTTATTTGGCATAAATGTTTGCCTCAATGAGACAGAGTGTCGTGTGCAACTCCCTATCCTTTTGACAGCTGACGGGCTCGACATGTTGCCCGTGGGCATCTAGTTTAGCTCACCTGAGCCAAAGGCGCATGGTGAGCTTTTGTGACCAGTCAATGCCTGTCGTGTGTCCGTCAACATTTTCTAAAAAAATCTTCTTCTTAAAAACCACTGGGTAGAATTACACTAAACTTAATAGGAATGAACCTTGAGTCGCCCCCTTTCAAAATTGTTCAAAGAATTGAATTCCAAGCAGAACTCTGGTTGCAATGGCAACATGAAGGAAAAACTTAAAAAAATCTTCTTTTCCGAAACCACAGTTCATAGGGCTTTTATATTTGGTATGTAGCGTCATCTAGTGATTGTTTCAAATTATCCCCTGGGGTCAAATATGGCCCCGCCCTGGGGGGTCACATGGTTTACATAGACTTCTGTAGGGAAAAACATTGAAAATCTTCTGTCAAAAACCACAGGTCCTAGGGCTTTGTATTTGATGTTGTAGCATCATCTAGTGGTCCTCTAGCAAGAGTGTTCAAATTATCCCCCTAGGGTGAAATATGGTCCTGCTCTGGGGGTCACATGGTTTACATAGACTTCTATAGGGAAAAACTTTGAAAATCTTCTTGTCAAAAACCACAGGGCCTAGGGCTTTGATATTTGGTCTGTGACAGCATTTAGTGGCCCTCTAGCAAGATTATTCAAATTATGCCCCTTGGGTGAAAAGGGGACCAGCCCCAGGGGTCCCAAGTAAACATAGACTTGTATAGGAAAAACTTTAAAAATCTTCTTGTCTGAAACCACAAGACTAGGCCTTTGATATTTGGTATTACATGTAGTATTGCCTATGGTCCTCTACCAGATTGTTCAAATTAAAACCCTGGGTTGAAAAGTGGCCCACCCCGGGGGCTCAAGTTTTACATGACTTATATATAGGATTTAAAAAAAAATCTTCTTGTCTGAAGTTCAAGGCCTAGGCCATTGATACTTGGTATGTAGCTTTGCCTAGTGGTTCTCTAACAAGAATCTTCAAATTATGCCCCTAGGGTGAAAAGAGGCAAATACAGTTTTGCACACCAATCCTAAAACTGACTTCCAGTGACCATGGATGTGACCTACTGACCTACTTTCTTTATATTTTAGCATCAGTTTGATATTTGAAACATGTAGCTCATATTACTCAGGTGAGCGGACCAGGGTCATCATGACCCTCTTGTTTAAACACTTTAACTCTATCTCGGTTATTACTAAAATGGATTTGTTTCAAACTTAGTTGTTCCACCTTACACCCACATTATGTGACACAAGGTGCACAACTCTGGCACCAATTTTTCATGAATTATGCCCACTTTTAGTTAGAATTTAAGGTTAATTTTGATGCTATTTTCACTTAAATAGTTGTACAACATCGTCACCCATATCATATGAGACAAGGGAAATAACTTTTGCAACCAATATATCATGAATTATCCCCCCTTTTTACTTACAATTTCAGGTTAAAGTTTTGATACACTTTCATATCTACCATGAAATGGTGTGATTTTAGAAGGAACAAAGATCATATGCTGTATTGCTGTTTCATTTTTTGACCTACCAATAAGTGATAGGAATGTTCTTAGAGTTGGTTTTGCATAGACAGTGGTTGCCAGTAAAGATATTGAATATCTGTAAGTATTAAATTATTTTCAGCAGATACTCATTAAGACCTGTAATGAAACAAGCACCATATAAACACACAAATGCTTAACCTCCAACCAGGATTGGCTAGTATTTAAGTGGTTGGGTGGGGGGGTGTATATAGGAGTGAGCTTGGTGGTTGGTCGGTCGGTTGGTTGGTCCGTTGGTTTTGCATGGTTTCCGGATGATAACTCATGAAAGGCTTAACCGATTTAAATAATTTTTGGTACACAGGTGTAACATCAGAAAATACAGGTCAAGATAGAATTTGGAGTCAGTAGGTCAAAGGTCAAGGTCACAGTGACCCTGAACAATTAAATGGATGATAACTTGAGAACCCTTGGGCTTAGGATCATAAATTTTGATACACAGGTGTAACATCATGAAATGCAGGTCAAATTTGACTTTGAGGTATGTAGGTCAAAGGTCAAGGTCACAGTGACTTGGAACAGTTGTACGGTTTCTGGATGATAACTTGAGAATGCTTGGGCCTAGGATCATAAATTTTGGTACACAGGTGTAACATCATGAAATACAGGTCAAGCTCTACTTTGAGGTCAGTAGCTCAAAGGTCAAGGTCACAGTGACTTGGAATAGTTAAACGGTTTCCAGATGGTAACTTGAGAACACTTAGGCCTAGGATCATGAAAATTGATATGGGAGGTTGGTTATGACTAGCAGATGACCCTAATGATTTTAGGTCACAGGTCAAGGTCACAGTCACCCGGAACATTTAAACAGTTTTTGGACAATAACTTGAGAATGCTTGGGACTAGGATCAGGAAATTTAATCAAGAGGTTGGTCATGTCAAGCAGGTGACCGTATTGATTTTGAGTTCCAAAGGTCAAAGGTCATTTAAACCTTTTACGAACAATAACTTGAGAATGCTTGGGCGGAGGATCATGAAACTTCATAGGGAGGTTGATCATGACTAGCAGATGACCTCTATTGATTTTGTGGTCAGTAGGTCAAAGGTCAAGCAAGTTCGGCTTTGACATTGGCTTAATTCTGTAACCAAAAAGAAAAGAAAATTCTTACAAGGTATAGATATGTCAAAATACACCTAGAAATTGGAGGTACCATCCATGTTGTACCACAGAAAAGTGGTCTCGGTTTTTCACTACGGCCAAAAATAAAAATGTTACTAAAAATAAGCTATTTATAGTAACGTAAAAGGGAAGTAATTAAAAAAGAATATTGTAAGTGAACAAAAGAAGGATCTGCCAAATAAATCTGTTGACATAAATGAAATTTCAGATCAGTATCTTCATTAGTTATGGAGATATACCCATTTTAATTATGAATAAAGGGAGGTAATTTGACATAAAATCAGTCCATAGTTATCTACCCTGATTGTCTCAGTCCAACTAATAACAATAATGAAATTTCAAATAAGTCCTGTAAGTATTTACTGATATAAATCCATTTTGATTACAATCAGGGGAGGTAATCAGATATGAAATAACTCTGGAACCTACAATTGGATCTGATTTGTCATGGAATCCAAGATTTATTGTTGTTAAAGATATTTTGGAAGTTTGTATAAAAAAAAAACATAAATGAAGTCTCTATATGGCTGCAAAAGCCAAAATAGCCAATTTTGAACCTTTAAGGGGCCATAACTCTGGAACCCATGATGGAATCTGGCCAGTTGAAGAAAGGAAGCAAGATCTTGTAGTGATACAAGTTGTTTGCAAGTTTGGTTAAAATCAAATCATAAATGAAGCTGCTATTGTGCAGACAAGGTCAAAATAGCTAATTTTGGCCCTTTCAGGGGCCATAACTCTGGAACCCATCATGGGATCTGGCCGGTTCAAGTAAGGAACCGAGATCTTATGGTGACACAAGTTTTGTGCAAGTTTGATTAAATTCAAATCATAAATGAAGCTGCTATTGTGCAGACAAGGTCAAAATAGCTAATTCTGGCCCTTTCAGGGGCCATCACTCATAATGGAATCTCGCCAGTTCATGAAAGGAACCAAGATCTTATGGTGATACAAGTTGTGTGCAAGTTTGGTTAAAATAAAATCATAAATGAAGCTGCTATTGTGCAGACAAGGTCAAAACAGCTAATTCTGGCCCTTTCAGGGGCCATAACTCTGGAACCCATAATGGAATCTCACCAGTTCATGAAAGGAACCAAGATCTTACAGTGATACAAGTTGTGTGCCAGTTTGGTTAAAATCAAATCATAAATAAAGCTGCTATTGTTCAGACAAGGTCAAAATAGCTAATTTTGGCCCTTTCAGGGGCCATAACTCTGAAACCCATAACGGGATCTGGCCAGTTCAAGAAAGGAACCAAGATCTTATGGTGATACAAGTTGTGTGCAAGTTTGGTTAAAATAAAATCATAAATGAAACCACTATCGTGCAGACAAGAAATTGTTGACGGACTGACGACGGACGAAGGGTGATCACAAAAGCTCGACTTGTCACTATGTGACAGGTGAGCTAAAGAAGGGCAATATACACAAGAAACAAAGTCATATGACCTTTAAACCCTAAGTGTGACCTTGACCTTAAAGCGAGCCATCTGAAGAGAAAAGTCGTTTCAAGGTATTTCTATTTTCAGCCCCTAAAAGGGGCCAAGTGCCCCCATTTGAACAAACTTGAGAAAGGACCTTACAGTGATTCTACAGATCAGGTTTGATGAAAATCCATCGAACAGTTGATGAGAAGTTGTTTAATGTTTAGCTCTCGCAGCCCCTAAAAGGGGCCAAATGCCCCCATTTGAAAAAAAATTGGCAAGGACCATATAATGATGATGCTACAGATCAAGTTTGATAAAAATCAATCAAGCAGTTTGTGATAAGACGTCATTTAAACATATTTCTATTTTTAGCTCTAGCAGCCCCTAAAAGGGGCCATGTGCTCCCATTCGAACAAACTTGATAGAGGACCATATAATGATGCTAAAGACTAAGTTTGATGAAGATCTATCCAGCGGTTCATGTTAAGAAGTCATTTAAATATATTTTTCTTTTGATGAAGATCCATTTGGCAGTTCATGAGTTGTTTAAAGGTTTTTCTATTTTTAGCTCTAGCGACCTCTAAAAGGGGCCAAATGCCCCCATTTGAACAAACTTGATAGAGGACCTCACCAGGATGCTACAGACCAAATTTGGTATTAGTTTGACACGTAGTTTCAGAGATGTTTCAGTTAAAATGTGGATGACGGACGACACATGGCCAGCCACCCTATACTAATAGCTCACCCTGAAAAAGCAACCAATGTCCATACTTCCCATATTTATGAAGAAGCTAAAAACACAAACTAGCTCATAAATTAAAGAACAAAATATAAATTTTATATTAAAAAATGATGTGGAGGGTGACAGAAATTACTAAATACACAACATCAACACACTAGATGTAAACAAGAGCTGTCGGAGGACAGCAACGCTCGACTATTTAACAGCCTTGTCGCTTGAATGAATAAGAAAGTCGAAAAGGGGCATAATTTAGTAAAAAAGTGAAATAGGGTTATGGAACCTGCATAGTGCTTATCAGCTCATGACAGTGGACAAGTGTATGAAGTTTCAATCCATTCCCATTAGTGGGTACTGAGATACCAGCTTACATATAAGAATTTAACCCAAAAACTCCTAAGTTCAAAAAGGGGCATAATTTTGTAAAATGCAAAGTTGAGTTATTGACCCTTTGCACTGTATGTCATATCATGACAGTGAACTAGTGTGAGAAGTTTCAATCCTTTCCCATTAGCGGATACTGAGATACCAGCTTACATACAAAAACTTAACCAAAAATTTCTATGCTAAAAAAGGGGCATAATTTTGTAAAAAAGCAAAATAAAGTTATGGGACCTGCTTTGTGCATGTCAGATCATGACAGTGAACAAGTGTGTGAAGTTTCAATCCACTCCCATTAGTGAGTACTGAGATACCAGCTTACATACAAAACCTTAACCAAAAAATTCTAAGTCGAAAAAGGGGCATAATTTTGTAAAAAAGCAAAATAGAGTTATGGAACCTGTGCAATGTAAGTCAGTTTATCACAGTAAATAAGTGTGTGAAGTTTCAATCCATTCCCACAAGTGGTTACTGAGATACCAGCTTACATACAAAACCTTAACCAAAAATTTTTAAGTCAAAAAAGGGGCATAATTTTGTAAAAAAAGCAAAACAGAGTTATGGAACCTGTGCAATGTAAGTCAGTTTATCACAGTGAATAAGTGTGTGAAGTTTCAATCCATTCCCACAAGTGGTTGCTGAGATACCAGCTTACATACAAAAACTTAACCAAATCGGGACGCGGACGCGGACGCGGACGCCGACGCATGGGCGAGTCCAATAGCTCTACTATTCTATGAATAGTCCAGCTAAAAATTGTGGGTTAGCATAATTATGATAAATTCTGTGAAATCATTAATTTTTGTGCAGAACTAATTTTAGTGGATTTGTGGTTGATTAAAAGCACAAAATTAATTCCTATGAACAAAGAAAATTCCAGTTGTCAAAACATGAAATTCATTCATTAAATCCCCATGAAATAATCCTTCTGGTTAAAACCACGAAAATTCATGCCCACACAATGAGCTGATTTCGCAGTATTCCAATGTTTTTAATTTTTTTCGGGTTTAACTCCATTTTTCAACAATATTTCAGTTATGTAACGGTGGGCAATAAATTAACCAGTGCTTTTGGATTCTAGCTGTACCAGTACAAACCTGTTCTTCGCAAGTAACTGCCAACTTCCCAACATGATTGGAGGAGGAATGATTACAGACACAATGTCTTTTATTAAATAGTCACGGAGAACATTTGGCCTGCCTGGGGATCAAACTCGCAACCCCGTCATCTGTAGATCTGCCCTTTCACTACTGAGCTAAGCGAGTGGGTTCAAATATATATATATATATATATATGAACATTTCTTTAACTTACAAATAAATTTCAAAGATAAACATTTCATCAAACAAACATACATTATATGCAAAAATCACATTAAAATAATATTGTTTTCATATTTTCAAAAGTAAAAGCATTAACTCTAAGAAACAACTAAAATGTCAAGTTGCAAAACCACAAAAGAAATGAATGTCCAACTAAAACAGATTTATCTATAAAGATCAAAGGACAGTCTGAATAAGGGAAAGGAATCCAGTCTCTAATGTCCCTTCATTTATAAAGCAGGTTTGCAGCAGACTCCTGTTCTTTGTGTGTCTGTCTATATGTATATGTATGTTTATGAGGCGAGATCCGCCATAACACATTCTTATCATACAGTACTTGGTTGTACTAGAGTCAGTTTATATGGAAAGTTTTAACACTAGATGCCCACGGGCAACATGTCAAGCCCGCCAGCTGTCAAAAGGACTAGGAGTTGCACAGGACACCCTGTCTCATTGAGGCAAACATTTATGCCAAATAAAAAATGATTGCAAAAAGTTACAAAATAAGTTATTCATAGTAACAACAAAGGGAAGTAAATCTTTAAAAAAAATCTAAGTCCACACAAAAATCCTTACCAGTAGAGATAGGTCTAAATACACCTCAAAATTGGATGTAACATGCATATTGTACTACAGAAAAGTGGTCTTGATTTTTCCCTACGACCAGTAATAAAAAAGTTCAATATAAGCTATTTATAGTAACAACAAAGGGAAGTAATTCTAGGTTCTTGCACATGACACTCCATCTCATGATGGTGAACAATTGTGCCAAGTTAGATCAAAATTCCTCTATGCATGAAAAAGAAATGCTCCGGACCTTTGACCTCTAAGTTTGACTTTGACCTTATAGTTAGACCTAGGGTCTTGGTTCTTGTGCATGACACTCTGTCACATGGTTGTGAACATTTGTGCCAAGTTACATCAAAATCCCTCCATGCATGAAGAAGAAATTAATGCTCCGGACAGTCATTATTGAATTTAACCTTTGACCTCCAAGTGTGACCTTGACCTTTGAGATAGGAACCTGCAGTTTGCGCATGATACTCCGTCTCACTGAGGTTAACATTCATGCCAAATATAAACGAGATTGCTCCACGCATGTCAGTTATGGTCCGGACAAACAAATCCTGACGGACGGACGCACGCACACACGCACATACACAGAACAGCCATTTGGACATCTATCTTTGCTTCCGCGAGCGGGCTCGACAAAATTGAAGATATAACATGTTTGCCAGTACATCTGACACAGGTACTGTTGATACATATTTGACAACAGAAGTATCTGCAGCTGAATTAACATCACTGCACTGGCACCAGATCAGAAAGAAAATGCCTCCGTACGTGTTATACCCTACCCCTAGGTATTCTATAAGAACCATGGTCATGAACGAGAAAATATACTAACCCATTTCAATCGCGTATTTCATACCTAAAACACGCAGTTCAGTAAATGTGTACTATTGATATTAAACAAGCGATAAGTTATCTTCCATCGTGCACCAGTCACATTGTCTCAATATTCCATATTGCAGAGATGCTCCATATATTTTATGCTTTAGTCAACGTTACAGAAAAAACTTGCGTGAACTCCCCTAATAAACATCCGCTCTAGAGGTCACGGCAGTGTGCACATGTTAAACGAAATGTAAACAAACTAAAACAGAATGCAATATATTCACAGTTTTACGATAAGACTCGAAATGATGAATGGAATTCATCTTGTATATGATTTTGAACTTGAAATCATACATTGGTATACATCTATTCTGTTTATTTAATTCATTTTGCACATTTATGCTGCGTATAAACATTTTAGCGTACACGTGTAGTAAAATGACGACTGACATACATCTTCACATCAGCCAATCAGAGTGTGTCTGTAATCTAGAACGGAACTTCACCAGGGAAGTTCAAGCAAGTTTTTTGTGTACTTTAAAAAAACTGTAAACTACACGTTGTTTTTCTAAGATAAGAAGTATTGAAGAAATGTGACCGGTACACAACGGAAGATAAATTACCGCTTGTTTAATATCAATAGTACACATTTACTGAACTGCGTGTTCTAGGTATGAAATACGCGATTGAAATGGGTTAGTATATTTTCCCGTTCACGACCATGGTTCTTATAGAATACCTAGGGGTAGGGTATAACACGTACGGAGGCATTTTCTTTCTGATCTGGTGCCAGTGCATCACTGGAGCCAGCATATGAAATGAGTGTTTTGTTGTCTTGTTGATGTGTTTAAGCCAGCATACGTCTTTGCTTACAATTTTAACAACTGGAACAGTTGCAATATTTTAGACTTTCCTCAGATTCACCTTTACACCGAGACCTGAAAGAAATAAAGCATAAAGTAAACATAAAAAGCTAAAAACACAAAGATTTTTACTTGGGATTTTTGTTTTCATAGCGATCTTCACGGCGATCCTCAAAAAGAGTGAGTGGGTGAGTGAGTGAGTTGGGTTTTACGGCGAATTGACACAAAATGGTCATATTCGAAGATTCTATTCTAAAATTTCTCGTTTATTTTCAGAATGTTTCTGATTAATTTCAAATTATCATGAACTGTCATGTTATATGATATCTAAATCACTGCTAACCTTAGGCTCTTCTGTCACATGCACACTTCTATCAACGAAGCAACTCATGTTAAACAAAGTAGGTATTCAAAGGCTACTTTTTGCATCTATATAATCAAATCAATACATAAAATTCTCACTTCGATATAAAAGTTCTCTGTTGTAGTAAGCTTACTATGTGCATATATTTTTATTTATTATATTTCACCACACTAGACTAGAGGCACTATTTCGTAGTTATGATTAACTGAGTGTTCCGGAATATGGATGTACGGCACGGGGATTAGGAGCAACCAGTTTTTACGCAACCGGACCTAATTTTTAACCTGTCCGAAATTTCATAGAGACAAAATGTTCTGACCAATTTTCATTAAGATTGGACCAAAAATGTGGCCCAAGTGTAAACAAGCATTTTCTTTCATTTGACCTTGTGACCTAGTTTTTGACCCCAAATGACCCAGATTAAAACTTGTCCATGATTATATGTAAACAAACATTCTGACAAAGTTTCGTGAAGATTGGAGCAAAAAAGTGACCTCTAGAGTATAAACAAGCTTTAAATTTGATTTTTCTAAGTGACCTAGTTATTGATCCTACATGACCCAGAGTCGAAATCATATAAGACTTCATAATACCAAACATTCTGACCAAGTTTTATGAAGATTGAATAAAAACTGTGGCCCCTAGAGTGTTAACAAGATTTTCGTTTGGTCTGACCTAGTGCCCTAGTATTTGACCCCACATGACCCAGATTCAAACTTGGCCTAAAGATCATCAAGATAAATATTTTGACCAAGTTTCATGAAGATATAGTCATAAATATGGCCTCTTAATGTTAACAAGCTTTTCCTTTGATTTGACCGGGTGACCTAGTTTTGGACCCACATGACCCAGATTCAAACTTGACCTAGAAATCATCAAGACAAACATTCTGACCAATTCTCATGAGTTTCAAACTTAAAATGTGGTCTCTAGAGTGTTAACAAAATTTTCCTTTGATCTAGCCAAGTGACCTAGTTTTAGACCCGACATTCATGACCCAGATCCAAACTTGGCCTAAAGATCATCAAGTTAAACATTCTGACCAAGTTTCATAACGATAGGGTCAAAAATGTGGCCTCTAGTGTTAACAAGCTTTTCCTTTAATTTAACTGGGTGACCTAGTTTTTAAACCCACATGACCCAGATTCGAACTTGACCTAGAGGTCATCAAGACAAACATTCTTACTAATTCTCATGAGTTTTAAACTTAAAATGTGGTATCTAGAGTGTTAACAAGATTTTCCTTTGATCTGGCCTTATGACCTAGTTTTTGATTTGACATGACCCAGATTCACACGTGGCCTAGGAATCATCAAGATAAACATTCTGACCAAGTTTCATGAAAATAGGGTCTTAAATGTGGCCTCCAGAGTGTTAACAAGCTTTTCATTCGACTTGACCGGGTGACCTAGTTTTTGATCCAACATGACCCAGATTTGGGCTTGGCCTAGAGCTCATCCAGATAAACATTCTGACCATGTTTCACAACAATAGGGTCATAATTGTGGCCTCTAGAGTGTTAACAAGCTTTTCATTTGATTTGACTGGGTGACCTAGTTTTTGATCAAACATGACCCAGATTCGAACTTGACCTAGAGGTCATCAAGATAAACATTCTGACCAAGTTTCACAAAGATAGGGTCATAAATGTGGCCTCTAGAGACTAGTAGAGTGTTAACAAATTTTTCCTTCCATTTGACCTGGTGACCTAGTTTTTGACCCCAGATGACCCAATATTGAACTCGTCCAAGTTTTTTTTAGGGTAACATTCTGACCAAGTTTTATTAAGATTGGACCAAAACTGTGACCTCCAGAGTGTCACGGACGACGGACGACAGACACAGGGCGATCACAAAAGCTCACCTTGAGCACTCTGTGCTCTGGTGAGCTAAAAATCTGGAGGTGTTCAGCTACAATATCTGCCATTTATAAGTCTCTGTGGTCAATTTATTTTCGAGAAGATTACTGCAAAAAGTGAATCAAACAATGCACAGTGCCTTGAACATTTATAGGCCTCTCCTCTACCTACTTGGCATAACTGAAGTTGAAGACTACCTGTCTGCCAAGTACTTTTTCCTGTACTTTGCTAAATTGAGCCTATTTACTGTTTAAAGATAAATCTGCAATCTTAAGAGTAGCAGTCAACATTCAATTCTGTAGTTAAGGCCAAAGTTAAAAATATGTTTGTTTGCTGTCTCCCTATCTACCCACTTAAAATGCTGCGCCCCAAAAGTTTTTATTGGACAATGCTGGTCAAAATTTTTTCTTTAAGTTGCGATATGACAAGTGCCGCATATTTTTCAAGTACATGTAAGCAAAACAATAAGTAAGAAAGTTTAAATTGTACTATATTTGATTTCATCCTTTTATTTTATACTACATATAAAGATTTGTCTTATTTTTTCAGAAGAAGTATTCTGTAAGAAACGGTCATATATATATACTGGTAAATGTATAATCCCAACACCAAAAAAAATATAAAAAAAATTGCCTACCTACCTACCCAACTTTAAAAAGTAGGGTTGGGAGACAGCAAACAATTTTAAATGTGGCCTAAGTATCTGAGTGACTTCAGGACACTAATGCGGTTACTGTCAGCTGAATGCTTGTCAGAAGTGCAAAATGTCTATATTAAAATAAAACTTTCACAAGACAGCATTTTTTAATGTTATTTTGAAGGTGTCAGAGACAAATTTACCTTTATTCTAAGATTATGACTCCATGGCTGGAATGCGGCAACTGCTAGGTAAGTATAATTTGCTAGTGTCTGCAGTATCTATTATCTGTTAATCAAACAGAATGCTTTGTGACATGTCATACCTGAAATAATAAAACAAAAATCGTGGCAATTCTAGGAAAACCAGGTTTTCAATTAAATCGTGCAAACAGGTTCTTTAAACAAGAGGGCCAAGATGACCCTAGGTCGCTCACCTGAGAAACACACCATAACAGTGTAAACATGTTTGACCTAGTGATTTCACAGAAACAAATATTCTGGCCAATTTTCATTAGGATTGGACCAAAAATGTGCTCTCCTGAGTTTAAACAAGTATTTTCTTTGATATGACCTAGTGACCTACTTTTTGACCCAAGATAACCCATATTCAAACTTGACCTAGATGTGATCAAGGCAATCATTCTGACCAAATTTCATTAACATCAATTAAAAAATACAGCCTCTAATTATGCATACACATAGTTTTTCTTTGATTTGACCTAGTGACCTACAGATGACCCATTTTCGAACTCGATCTAGATTTCATCAAGGCAATCATTCTGACCAAAGTTCATGAAGATAAAATAGAACTGAAAAATAGAGACTCTACTGCCTCCTTTGCATACACAAGGTTTTTCTTTGATTTGATCCAGTGACCTACTTTTTGACCCCAGATGACCCATATTCAAACACAACCTAGATTTCATCAAGGCTATCATTCTGACCATATTTCAAGGAGATCAATTGAAAAATACAGCCTCTAATGCATACACAAAGTTTTTCCTTGATTTGACCTAGTGACCTACTTTCTGACCCCAGATGACCCATTTTCGAACTTTATCTAGATTTCATCAAGGCAATCATTCTGACCAAATTTCATGACGATAAAATAAAATTGAAAAATATTGCCTCCTTTGCATACATGAGGTTTTTCTTTGATTTGATCTAGTGACCTACTTTTTGACCCCAGATGACCCATATTCAAACTTGATCTAGGTTTCATCTAGGCAATCATTCTGACCATATTTCATGGAGATCAATTGAAAAATACAGCCTGTATCGCATTCTAATGTGTTCATTCATTTATTGCTGCCTTAGTTCAGTCAGGGATGTATTCAAGTTATCGCAGTTTATAACCCATTTGAGTTATTGCTTATACTTTCATAACTTGTTTCAGTTATTTTAGAACATTACAAAGCTCTCCTGTGCCAATTCCTCATTTTGAATGAGACTAATTTAAAAATGCAATAATTTCCTGAATCATTGAACTTTTATCTTTCCAACTAAGCAGTAAATTTTTTTATGCAAGGCTGAATAAGTTTTACGCAAAAGTTTTAAAGCTATAAAACTCTTAACCAACATCCCATTATGCTTATCAGGTCATGATCAGACTAAAAGAGAATTGGATTAACCGGTAATACCGGTACTGGTAATTGCATAATCAATCTAATTTATGGCAAATTTGCTAACACCACCAGAAAAAAATAAGGATTTTTTTGAAAATTGAGTAAAATGCTGATAGTTTCGTCAATATGCATTCAAATCACTTGAAATTTTCAGTTTGTCAGTTTTGTACCATTCCTGTCTAAGAACACAGGCAATTATTTGACCATAGGCACCCGATTTTTTGGGCTACGCTCCTGCACCGCAGAGCGCGCGCGCGCCGACATATATCGTACCATGTCATGCACTGTAATTCAACCTACCTATATAAAAGGTGAAAAGTCCACAAATCTCCCGTTTAAGAAATGGCATATTTTCTCCTGTTACTTAAAAAAACTAAGTAACAGGAGAAAATATGCCATTTCTTAAACGGGAGATTTGTGGACTTTTCACCTTTTATATAGGTAGGTTGAATTACAGTGCATGACATGGTACGATATATGTCGGCGCGCGCGCTCTGCGTTGCAGGAGCGTAGCCCAAAAAATCGGGTGCCTATGTATTTGACAACTTGAAGGCAAAAAAACGAGAATATGAGAAACCCTGAGAATACGAGAAACAGGGATACACTGTGATTTAATATATTTTATGATAAATGCTTTTTCTTACCAAGCTGCCTCTAGGTAAACAATCCTGTCCATCAACAGCAGAGTCTCTGTATATTCTGCAGCCGTAGATCTAGTTGGTTACACACTACACAAAAACCTCGCGTTTTGAATTGGATGCTTTCATTATTTGTACACGGGGTGGCGGGTTATCAGTCGCTACATTCTTAAATATTGTAGTATCTACCGACTATTAAAATGAATGGATTAATAAAACTTTTTAACATTTGTATAAAGCTTACGAAATGTTTGTTATTATAAACGCCTACAACCGCTGATTAGAACTTAAATAAGAAATGATGCATTAACCAAGCTGACACCCCTAATCTTAGCGTATTATGAAATGGACGCGTCGATTCAATTACACATGACTGGTTCACGACTTCTGAGACTTGCGTTTATGATTCGAAGAGTGAAAACGGATACCAGTCGACTTCATACACGCGCGTTTGTTTATTCCTTTGTGTGTTGGAAATTATTGATGGTCCTTCTGTCACTGTCCGTAATTTAGCGGTAAGTTTATTTATATATATGTAACAATAGTAGCATAACTAAATGCGTTCTTTTATATATAAATAATAAATTCTAATGCTAATTATCATTGTTATTGACTTTCAAGACCTTCGGCTAAAGAAAATGTGACATCGGTTTTTTGAAAATCTTCTAGAGTAACTTCGGATAAATTCGACAGTCGTGTATATTCGACACCTTGAATTAATATCCGTGTGGAAAAACCCATAATGTTCTAGAATAATTCTTCTTAGGTAATTTATATGACGTCATACTTATGTATGACATAATGAGAACATTTTGATCACACAGGTGCTCTTTCCTTTTCCGATACGCACATCGGGTAACTTCGACAGTCAAAATTCATTTTGAACGAAAACCGCAGTTACAGTTTTCTGTAAGTATAGTCAGCAAACCTAAGGTATGTAAAACTATTCTTACAATTGCATTTTGACTTTATTTAATCGAAATATAAACAGAACTATATTTGATGTTGATGTTTAGAAACAAATAGTATCCCATGTTTCCAAGCATGACCTTGGCTAGAGGGGGTGATGAATTTGCAAGACAAGATATAACACTGTCGGGCAAATTCGTCATACTATTAAAAATTATTTTATTATATCTCCTTTAAAGGATATTTACGGTATACAAGACAGTGGTTTAAGCATTTTTTTACCAATCCGAGCTTTCCTAATTTTGTCCACACAGATCCTTACAGTATGTAACCTGAGCTGACATCGCTAATTACGTCATTAAAAAGCACCTGTACATTTAATTAGCGTGCACATAATTACACCTGGGACCAATATGAATATATGACAAATAGTTATCAATAGACAATAAAAATTCATGCAAAGTGTAATATATTGATTAGCATACAATAAGAACATATCATCGATCGTTATTTAAAACAATCAAAGCCGAGTACTCCACATGTTTTAGTAACAAAAACCCTTCTATCAGATTAAAATGTCGAGACAAATTCATGTGAAATGTTGCAGCTACTCTCCGTCAAAACTTGCTTCCGCTGTTCAGATGATAGAAAATGGTACCATGTCAAAAAAGAGGGCAGCAGCAAATAAATAAATAAACATCATTAATGAGGCTATATCTTATATTGTTTCCCGAAACAATTAGCCATCGTTTGTATAATCTACTGAAAAATAAAGATTATTGTTTGTTTTATTTTTTATAGCTTGAGTTATGAAATCTGAAAAATTAGAGCCTACTCGTCAGCATAAAACCGTGTGTTATGTCTGTTGTGAAATTAGCTGTTTTTAATGTAGTTCTACAAAAATGATTAATGTTCAACTTGTATAGTATTAAAATTCATCAGGGTGCCGAATTTGCCCGAAAGATGTCGAACTTACACGATGACAACAATCAGAATAAAATCCATCATACTGACGATGTAGATGCAAACACTGGGCAGCGTTTTATACTGAAGACGCAGAAAAGGTCTACTTTTGTTTTCAAGAAATGTTCGCACCAATCATTCTGCAACGAAAATTGCTTCACTGTTTTTATACTTAAGGTGTCGAATATACCCGAAGTTACTCTATCGATCTATGATTGTGGATAATTTGTCACAACTCCTTGACCATGGCAGTTTTCAGTTCAGTTTGGGATTTCGCTAAAGGCCTGCTTTATTGCGCTAGATTCATAATGACTAAATGAGGCATCATTCTAATATTTCTCCACCTCTGGAGACATACAATATTCATGCGCGGATCCAGGGGTGGGGTCCGGGGGTCCAGACCCCCCCCCCCCCAAGGATTTTGGAATTTAATGTGAATACCATTAATTTTGATGTTATTTTGTATAAAAGTGTACTAGGATCCCCTCTGGCAGAAAGCATAGAATTTGGACCCCCTCTGACAGAAAATGCTGGATCCGCATATGATATTGAGCCTGTAGAATTTATATATCGTCTTCAGCTGTTCAGGGGTTGATAAATATTTTTCTTCTTTAATTTTTTGCTTGGTTAGAGGTTATGTATAACCTCTGAATGGTCACTGTTTGACTTAGCATGCATACTGGTACTGATCATGATAAACCCGGAAAGAAAATTAGGTTTTTTACCTGTCACTTTTTTATTTCTGCAAATTGTAATCAATGGTCGGTATCAAAATAAAGCCTAACATTTTCTGAAAACTTTATTTTATTCAAATTTATACTTAGTAAGCAAACTCACACAGAGTGAGGCCGTGAAAGGGGTTTGTAAAACGGGGACTGTACGAACGTTGACTGATGGTACATTCGACCACTTTCTCATTTACAAACTTTTCATCGTAGAATTATATTGAAACTTTCCCTAAAAAGCTGCAACAGTCATTCCTGATCAAATAATGAAAAGTGACCCAATGTCAGGCCTTCATGTGTCGACAAGTGAGCATCGTCAAAAACACCCTCTTCCCCATATGCAGTAATTTTCGATAAATATTTTTAAATAGCAAAATGTAAGTCATTTATTTATACAGAATATTTACCAATTTTGTTTTTGTTTACACCAGTTGGTGTTGTAAGTGGAACTATTAGACGGTGTGTTCAATTTTATAAATAACTGATTGCAATCAAATATTTTCAAGATGGTCAACTTTATCATCAGTCCGGGTTTATCATCAGTACCAGTATAAAATCTTGACAGAAAACCCCAGTTTGATTGGGAAATTTTTGGTTCTTGTTTATCATAGCAATTCCGATGAAATTTTCACTGCTGCCGATGCTTTACATGCTATAGATTTAAATACCGATTGTGATATTTTAAAAATTGGAATATAGCTAAATGATTATGTCACTGTACGAACTTGGTCACATAATTAGAATATGTGTTAGGCAGACGGTAAGCTCAGTCGGTAGAGCACTCGCCCATGTAAGCGTGGGGTCCTGGGTTCGAGCCCCGGGCTGACTGAACATTTTTCTCACCCTGTGGCATTTTGCACCAAATGTGGGACTGTTTGCTTTGTCAGTCTTACCACCCTTGCAATATTATGTACCATGGTCTCCGGAATTCGAGGACAAACTTTCAATTGTGGGGGGTGTATTCACATAAGGGAAGAATATTGTGTCAGGCAGCCGATTAGCCAAGTTGGTAGAGCAAACGTCCTGTAAGCAAGGGGTCTCTAGTTTGAGCACCGGACTGACTGCACATTTTTCTCACCCTTTGACAATAAGATAGAAAAGATAAATTTTATTTTGAGTCGGCAAGACAAGTAACAATTCATATCTTTATAAGACATCACCGTACATTAGGGGTTCTAACTGACCAATCAGAGACTCAGAGCTGCATTTTCGAGTACCTGCCAGTTTCCACTTTGGTATAACAAAGTATATTTACAATGAACATAATTATAGTGACTTTAGAAATAAATATCACACTATTTAAAAAATCAAATTAGATCTAAGATTTTTCACTGCATATATGCCCCAGATGATGCTACAAACAACAAAACTCTGAAGTTTCATTGAAATATTATATGGATTTAATTATACCTTTATTTTAGTTTAAAGTTTGAGATTTTACACAGGGAGTCTATGATAAAGTCCGAGTAAAATGTAATCATTACCCAAGTGAAATTAGCAGGGTTGGCAAAAACCTGGGTTTTAAGCATATTGCCCAGTCCAGTGGGTAATACTGGGAAAACCCGGGTTTTACTGGGCAATATAATATTTCAGTTGACAATTACTTCAATATACATATTTCAACACTTTAGTTGACATACAACCCATATAGTGATAGCAGTGACACCTGCATGCCGGCATAATGCTATAAAAATCTATTGAATAGACATTATTATGATGATAATTGAACATTTATTGAACAAGATTAGGGGATTAAAGTGTGAACAACTTAAATCTGCCAATTTTACTCTTGAAAATCAACTTTCCAAAGATCACATTGTCATTTCTATCCTATTATCACGAAACTGAGAATGATTAAAAAAGATTGCAAAATGTGAAGACTGTGGCAGTGTGCAGTTAGTACCAAAATTGAGACTGAAAGCTCATAGACTTTTTGCAGTGTGTTGGTTTTAGATCAGCCTTTGACCACTCTGGTACTGTGGCCAAAAACCTTCTACATATGCTGGCATCGGCTGTGTCAGCAGAAAGGGTGTTTTCAAAATTTGGTATTATTCAGACAAACTCAGAAACACTGACTTGGGATTAAAAAGACTACAAAACTTGTGTTTACAGATTGTTTTGTGATAAAGAAGAACTAGACTACCATATGTTAAGCAAATTTAGATCTATAGTTGTGACCTAGAGAGATTGTTCAATATGTGATGGGTGGCAGTGTGTAGATTATAATACGTCAATTTCAAAGTAATACCGTCAATTTCAAAGTAATACCGAACTGTGTCCTTTATAAATTCATATATCTGTAACAATAAATGTTGAAGGGTGTTTACTTTCACATGGAAAATATTTTGTTGGGTAAAATTACTAAATAAATGATAATTTTGTTAATGAAACTGTTGTTGTTTACCTATCACTTCACCAATGGTTTCAAAGTAAGTAAAACTTAATGTAAGAATTAGCTCACATTTTATAACATAGAAACTCAACTTTTGGTAAAAAAAAATAGAAAAAACTTTTTATTGCCCAGTATTGCCAACTTCATTCATTTTTAGGAGTAAATTTGCCCAACCTGGATTTTCCCAGGCGGGTTTACCCACCCTGGGCTGGTAGTCAACAACCCTGGAAATTAGTATCATTCCGCAATCATGGCAATGTTTTGGACGTGTTAAAATTATGAATACAACATAAGCATTCCAGGAAATGAGGGAAGCGTACCCTACAGTACTTTGAAATTAAATAGAGAGAAAAAATTGCACCAGAGGCCACCATTTCATGTATGATTATGACACAGTATAATTATATCAAAAACTTTCAGGGAGGAGACCCCACTCTTACCCCAAATATAGACAGAGGCCCCCCTCCCATACCGGGTATCTCCTCTTGATGCTATGCACCTCGCTGGTGACAATCAAATATTTCTAGATCCGGACCTCACAGGTTAAATGCTGTACACCTATTCTACTGTATTCTTCAGGAGGTTTTAAGTATTGCACCATTTGGTATATATATATTATTAATAAAGCACATCAAACATTTTTCTATTCATTCTAAATTCTCATTTATTTACAGATTTGCCAAGCAAGCAGCAGAGGGAGTAGAACAGACCTCTTTTCTCGACTGCAGTGGCTTGGCATTGGATGCCCTAAGAAGAAGATTGACTTGACTTTTTAATGCGATTCCGTGTATCACACAACTTACAAGACAATATGTTTCATTATATATCTATGGTCATATTTAGGATACATGTTAATGACCATTGTAAGATTGTGTGTAACATACAAGACTTGGGCCACTTGCATCAAGGTCAAGTTCAGATATAGAATTCAGCTGCATACAGTCTACCACATAGCTACTAAACCCTATGAAAGTAGCTGTCGGTATTTCCATGGTGCAGCTATCACCAGATTCAAAATGGAAACAGGTGAGTAAATTTATATTTTACATTATATTTTCATTGATAAAACCACAGGCCCAGATTTGTGACAATATCTCTATGAAACTTGGTTAGAATGTTGATCTTGATGATCTATAGATCAAGTTTAAATCTGGGTCATGTGGGGTCAAAAATTAGGTCATTGGGTAAAACGACTCAAAGGAAAAACTTGTTAACACTCTGGAGACCGCATTTATGACCATATCTTAATGAAACTTTGTAGGAATGTTAATCTTGATGTTCAAATCTGTGTCAGTAGGGGTCAAAAACTAGGTCACCAGGTCAATTCAGAGGAAAGGCTTACTAGTTAACACTCTAGAGGCCACATTTATGACCATATCTTAAAGAAACTTTGTCAGAATGTTCATCTTGATGATCTTTAGGCCAAGTGCAAATCTGGGTCTAATGGGTTTAAAAACAAGATCACCAGGTCAAAAAATCAAAGGAAACCTTTGTTAACACTGTAGATCTCATTTTTATGACTGTATCTTCATGAAACATGGTCAGAATATTAACCTTGATGATCTTTAGGTCAAATTCAAATCTAGGTCAGGTGGAGTAAAAAACTAGGTCAGCAGGTAAAATCAAAAGTAAAATTTTTAAAGTTTGAAACTCATGAGAATTAGTCAGAATGTTTGTCTTGATGACCTCTAGGTCAAGTTTGAATTTGGGTCGCATGGGATCATAAACTAGGTCACCAGGTCAAATCAACGGAAAAGCTTGTTAGCACTCTAGAGGTCGCATTTTTGACTGTATCTTCTTGAAACTTGGTCTGAATTTTATTATTGATGATCTTTAAATCAAGTTGGAATCTGGGTCATGTGGGTTCAAAATCTAGGTCACCAGATCAGATCAAAGGAGAAGCTATATAACACTGTAGAGACCACATTAATGACCATATCTTAATGAAACTTGACCAGAATGTTTATCTTTAAGCCCTGCTCCGCGGCTGTTCAAGCTCTGTTAACCCACGATTACAATAGGTAACAGTTAACGGCCACACACCAAACTTTAGCATGCAAATCCACAGGTGTTTTATAAAGAATTTTATATAAAATAGACCCTATTTTGACATGAACTGTTCATAGTCAGGACTTTCATGATTTTCAGTGACAAGTTAAGGTTAAAAGGTTGGACTGGAGCAGGTCTTTAATGATCTTAAGGTCAAGATCATCTGGGTCAGGTGGGGTCAAAAAACAAGGTCACCAGGTCAAATCAGAGATAAAGCTTGTTAACAATCTAGAGGCCACATTGTGACCAAATCTTGAATTATCTTCATGAAACTTGGTCAGAATGTTAATCTTTATGATCTTTAGTATCATAATAAAACTTGGTCAGAATGTTAATCTTGATAATTTTTAGACCTGTCTATTTTCAGTCTTGGTCAGGTGTGGTCAGAAACTAGGTCATCAGGTCAAATCAAAGATAAATCTTGTTAACATTCTAGAGGCCACATTAATGACTGTATCTTCATGAAACTTGGTCAGAATGTAAATTTAAAGTTATGATCATTAGGTCAGCTTTGAATCTGGGTCATGTGGGGTCACAAACTAGGTCCCCCGTTCAAATCAAATGAAATGCTTGTTAACACTCTAGAGGTCACATTTATGACCATATCTTCACGTAATATGGTCAGAAGGTTATACTTGGTGTTTTGGGGTCCTTAGGTCAAAGGTCAAGGTCACATGGATCTGAACATTGAAAATGGTTTCCGCTCAGTCAATAAATGGAGAAGGGTTTCACAGGTACATTGGTCTTGATGAGTAGATAGCCCCTATTGATTTTGGAGTCACTGGGTAAAAGGTCAAGGCCACAGGGACATGAACTTTAAAAATGATTTTCTCTCATTAAATAGAGAAGCGTTCCGCCTAGTACCTTGGAACTTCACAGGTTTATTGGTCTTGATGTGTAGATGACTCCTATTGATTTTGTGGTCACTGGGTCAAAAGTCAAGCTCACAGGGACCTGAACATTAAAAATGGTTTCTGCTCAATAACTGGTGAAGGGTTTAACCTAGGACCTTGAAACTTAATAGGTTTATTGGTCTTAATGTGTACATGACCCTATTTGATTTTGAGGTCACTGGATCAAAGGTCAAGATCACAGGGACCTGAAACCTAAAAACGGTTGTTGCTTCATTATACTTCTATGAATTCAAGAACATGCAGACACTGTTTATCTATTGCAGATGGTGAGCCTCAAGCAAAAAAGAAAAGTGGACCTCTCCTAACCACCTAAAAGGAGAACATTATCTTGCATAGCATTTTTCTCCGAAGGGATTGATTCAAACAAGCACATTGTGACAAGTATCCCATGAAGGCAAGTTCTACAACAAGGAAACGGACTCCACCATATATCGACGTTCAAAAGGGCTTTAAATTTGTTTACCGATCAAAACTATGCCATAAGACATGAATCACCCTCCAATTAAAACAAAACATATGGAGAAGTCAGTCACTTTCAAATCAAGTAACAATTTAAGATATGAGACGATTCTAATGACGACAATGAATATCCCCAGGAGAAGTATAATGTACTTGAAAATGTTTAATGGAAATAGAGGAATGTGAAACTTTTTTGTATTTATTTGGTGCTCATGAAGGCTTTGTCATTGACAAGGCAGATAAGTTGATTTAAATTTCTTTGTTTTCAACAAAGAGAAAAGTTGAAAAGAAAAGCATTTTAGGAGTACTAAAAGATGTTATAGAAATATTTGAGATAGAATGTAAAAACTCGCCCTTCTTAGGGTCTGCTAATTTAGGGCTAAAATAAAATAAAAACATATAATCGACTTCTTTTCGTGAATTGATTGATGGATTTTTGTCTGTAGCATTATTATAAGGTCCTCGCATTAAACACGGTTGGGGTTATAGGAATGGTCTCCTTCTGACATATATGAGCCATATAACTCAAACCTAGACTAAAAGATTTTTAGCTAACCTTAGCACGAAGTGCTCAAAGTTGAGCTTTTGTGATCGCCCTGTGTCTGTCGTCGTCAACAATTTGACTGTTAACACTCTAGAAGTCACAATTTTGGTCTAATCTTAATGAAACTTGGTCAGAATGTTACCCACAATAAAATCTTAGACGTGTTGGATAATGGGTCATCTGGAGTCAAAAACTAGGTCACCAGGTCAAATCAAAGGAAAAGCTTGTTAACACTCTAGAGCTCACAATTTTGGCTCAATCATAATGAAACTTGGTAGAAATGTTACCCCAAATAAAATCTTGGACAAGTTCGATTTTGTGTAATCTGGTTTCAAAAACTAGGTCACAAGGCCAAATATAAAAGCAAGGGAAGGAAAAAGCCGCAAAAAAATATTGGCAGGGCTCCAGCTAAGATAAATATTAGCGTAAATTACGCTTTGAAATAATGCATATACCCATGTGCGATCATTTTTAAGCGTATAAAAACATACAAGAAATTACAGAAACTCCTGCAATGACTTTTTACTAGCGTAAACAAACTCTGAATCATCTAAAGTCTTTACGTAACAAAGCACGGTCAGCATTAATTTTCCCACACGAAATGTACACACGCATTGAATGGTACTTTATAAGTTAAACTATATTATATACCCAATGCATTCGTAAGTCAAACAGTTGGGAAACAATATTGATGGTACGATAGTGTATTCTAAAGCGGTGTCGATCTGAGATTGTAAAAAGTGAACAAACACTACGCATCTTTAAACCAACAAGAACGATCATTAAAACATGTTTAAAGCTATATTGACTATTCTATTGGATTCAGTAGCGGTATTGTAAGCCAAAGTAAACCAAGGGAAGAACAAAAAGCAAAAACTTGAATGCTGAATTGAACTCCATGCAGAACTGAAAGGAAAACTTTAAAAATCTTCTTCTCAAAAACAAGAAGCCTAGAGCTTAGATATTTGGGTGTGAAGCATTGCCTAGTTGACTCTACCAAATTTGTTCAAATCATGACCCTGGGGTCAAAATTGACCCTGCCCCAGGGGTCACTTGATTTTACATAGGAAAATCTTAAAAATCTTCTTCTCAAAAACCAGAAGCCCTAGAGCTTAGATATTTGCTAGGTAGCATTGCCTAGTGGACCTCTACTAAAGTTGTTCAAATCATGACCCCGGGATCAAAATTGACCCCGCCCCAGGGGTCATTTGATTTTACATAGATTTCTATAGGAAAATATTCAAAATTTTTTTTAAAAATAAACCAGAAGGCCTAGAGCTTAGATATTTGACATGTAGCATTGCCTAGTAGACCTCTACAAAATGTGTTCAAATCGTGACCCCCGGGGTCAAAATTGACCCCGCCCCAGGGGTCACTTGATTTTATATAGGAAAATCTTCAAAAATTTTCTAAAAATAAACCCGAAGGCCTAGATCTTAGATATTTGACATGAAGCATTGCCTAGTAGACTTCTACAAAATTTGTTCAAATCATGACCCCCAGGGTCAAACTGACCCCGCCCCATGGGGTTACTTGATTGTACATAGAAAAATCTTCAAAATTTTCTAAAAATAAACCAGAAGGCCTAGAGCCTAGATATTTGACATGTAGCATTGCCTAGTGGACCTCTACAAAATTTGTTCAAATCATGACCCCCCGGGTCATAATTGACCCCGCCCCAGGGGTCACTTGATTTTATATAGGAAAATCTTCAAAATTTTTCTAAAAATAAACCAGAAGGCCTAGATCTTAGATATTTGACAAGTAGCATTGCCTAGTAGACTTCTACAAAATTTGTTCAAATCATGATCCCCGAGGTCCAATTGAGCCTGCCCCATTGGGGTTACTTGATTGTACATAGAAAAATCTTCAAAATTTTCTAAAAATAAACCAGAAGGCCTAGATCTTAGATATTTGATATGTAACATTGCCTAGTAGACTTCTACAAACTTTGTTCAAATCATGACCCCTGGGGTAAAATTGGCCCCGCCCCAGGGGTTACTTGATTATACATCGGAAAATCTTCCAAAAAATTTCTAAAAATCAACATTTGAAACATGTAGCTCATAATACTCAAGTGAGCAATCCAGGGTCATCATGACCCTCTTGTTTAGAGAAACTGCCAAATTGTAGCTGAATTGCTGAAATTTTGCAACCTCTTAATAAATTCTTGTAACCACTTCATGGTGAGCTTTTGTAACTGCTCTATTTCCTTCATGGGTTATCCATCGGTCAACAATTTGTAAAATATTTGTAACCCCCGACAACAAAGTTGTAAGGGGGGGTATACTGGTTTCAGGTTGTCTGTCTGTCTGTCTGTCTGTCTGTCTGTTCGTCTGTCTGTCTGTCCGTCTGTCCATAGACGCAATCTTGTGCGCACCATCTCTCCTTATCCCCTTGACAGAATTTAATGAAACTTCACACAAGTGATCAGTACCAACAGTAGTTGTGCATGGGGCATGTTAGGTTCTTTTAGAAAAAAAAATTGCAGAGTTATGGGACTTTGTTTTTTTATTACTATACTATATACATAGACACAAATTCTTGTGCGCACCATCTCTCCTCATCCCCTTGACACAATTTAATGAAACTTCACACAAGTGATCAGTACCAACAGTAGTTGTGCATGGGGCATGTTAGGTTCTTTTAGAAAAAAAATTTGCAGAGTAATGGGACTTTGTTTTTTTGTTACTATACTATATACATAGACACAATCTTGTGCGCACCATCTCTCCTCATCCCCTTGACACAATTTAGTGAAACTTCACACAAGTGATCGGTATCAACAGTAGCTGTGCATGGGGCATGTTAGGTTCTTTTAGAAAATAAATTTGCACAGTTATGGGACTTCGTTTTTTTGTTACTATACTATATACATAGACACAATCTTGTGCGCACCATCTCTCCTCATCCCCTTGACAGAATTTAATGAAACTTCACACAAGTAATCAGTACCAACAGTAGTTGTGCATGGGGCATGTGAGGTTCTTTTAGAAAAAAAATTTGCAAAGTTATGGGACTTTGTTTTTTTGTTACTATACTATATACATAGGCACAATCTTGTGCGCACCATCTCTCCTCATCCCCTTGACACAATTTAGTGAAACTTCACACAAGTGATCAGTATCAACAGTAGTTGTGTATGGGGCATGTTAGGTTCTTTCAGAAAAAGAAAAATTGCAGAGTTATGGGACTTTGTTTTTTTGTTACTATACTATATACATAGACACAATCTTGTGCGCACCATCTCTCCTCATCCCCTTGACACAATTTAGTGAAACTTCACACAAGTGATCAGTAACAACAGTAGTTATGCATGGGGCATGTTAGGTTCTTTCAGCGACAAAAATTGCAGAGTTATGGGACTTTGTTTCTTGTTAACATACTATGTACATACAGTCTGCATATGCAATCTTGTGCGTGCCTAATCTACCAAACCCTTACACACAATTTAATGAAACTTCACACAAGTGATCAGTACCAACCCTAGTTGTACATGGTGCATGTTACATTCTTTTAGATAAATATTCTGCATAGTTATGGGACTTTGTATGTATACAGTTTAGTAACAAAAACAGTCTATATACATACAGTCCACATAATTATGCAATCTTGTGTGCGTCAAATTGCAATGTACTGTGTCAGTGCATGCGGGGGGTACATTCATCACCTTTAGTGATAGCTCTAGTTACTTCAAAATCAGGGCATATTTACACCAAACTTAACAGGAATTATCCTTAGGTGACCCCCTACCAAAATTGTTTAAAGAATTCATTTTCATTTTTGGAATTGTATATGTCATTGTTTGATATTACTGTCTACAAAACAGAATATGTTTTACTGTAACATTTACATGATGGGCATATATTGTATATAATTTTTAGCTCAACTAAACGAAGAATAAGGTGGGCTATCCTACTCGACCTGGCATTGGCGTCTTTCCGCGTCCCCACCTTAGTTGAAGTTTTTTTACACTTTCTTTTTTAGCTCACCTGTCACATAGTGACAAGGTGAGCTTTTGTGATCACCCTTCGTCTGTCGTCAGTCCGTGCGTGCGTCAACAATTTCTTGTCTGCACGATAGTGGTTTCATTTATGCTTTTATTTTAACCAAACTTAAACACAACTTGTATCACCATGAGATCTCGGTTTCTTTCTTGAACTGGCCAGATCCCATTATGGGTTCCAGAGTTATGGCCCCTGAAAGGGCCAAAATCAGCTATTTTGACCTTGTCTGCACAATAGCAGCTTTATTTTTGATTTGATTTTTACCAAACTGGCACACAACTTGTATCACCATAAGATCTTGGTTTCTTTCTTGAACTGGCCAGATTCCATTATGGGTTCCAGAGTTATGGCCCCTGAAAAGGCCAGAATTAGCTATTTTGACCTTGTCTGCACAATAGCAGCTTCATTTATGATTTTATTTTAACCAAACTTGCACACAACTTGTATCACCAATAGATCTTGGTTCCTTTCTTGAACTGGCGAGATTCCATCATGGGTTCCAGAGTGATGGCCCCTGAAAGGGCCAGAATTAGCTATTTTGACCTTGTCTGCACAATAGCAGCTTCATTTATGATTTGAATTTAATCAAACTTGCACAAAACTTGTGTCACCATAAGATCTCCGTTCCTTTCTTGAATCGGCCAGATCCCCTAATAGGTTCCAGAGTTATGGCCCCTGAAAGGACCAAAATTAGATATTTTGACCTTGTCTGCACAAAAGCAGCTTCATTTATGATTTTATTTTAACCAAAGTTGCACACAACTTGTATCACCACAAGATCTTGCTTCCTTTCTTCGCTGGCCAGATTCCATTATGGGTTCCAGAGTTATGGCCCCTTAAAGGTCCAAAATTGGCTTATTTTGGCTTTTGCAGCCATATAGAGACTTCATTTATGGTTTTATTTGATACAAACTTCCAAAATATCTTCAACAACAATAAATCTTGGATTCCATGACAAATCAGATCCAATCGTAGGTTCCAGAGTTATTTTATATCTGATTACCTCCCCTGATTGTAATCAAAATGGATTTATATCAGTAAGTACTTATAGGACTTATTTGAAATTTCATCATTGTTATTAGTTGGACTGAGACAAACAGGGTAGATAACTATGAACTGATTTTATGTCAAATTACCTCCTTTTATTAATCCCCCGCCGTGGCAGAGAGATTATAGGAATGGTCTGTGTCCGTCCTTCCGTCCGTAACAAAATCGTGTCCGGTCCATATCTCCTAAACCCCTTGAAGGATTTTCATGAAACTTGGGTCAAATGATTACCTCATCAAGACGATGTGCAGAACCCATGAGTCAGCCTTGTCGGTTCAAGGTCAAGGTCACAACTCAAGGTCAAAGGTTTGAGCCTGCCATTTTGTGTCCGCTCTATATGTCCTAAACCCCTTGAAGGAATTTTATAAAACTTGGGTCAAATGATCACCTCATCAAGACGATGTGCAGAACCCATGAGTCAGCCATGCCGGCTCAAAGTCAAGGTCACAACTCAAGGTCAAAGGTTTGAGCCTTCCATTTTGTGTCCGCTCTATATCTCTTAAACCCCTTGAAGGAATTTTATAAAACTTGGGTCAAATGATAACCTCATCAAGACGATGTGCAGAACCCATGAGTCAGTCATGCTGGCTCAAGGTCAAGGTCACAACTTATGGTCAAATGTTTGAGTCTTCCATTTTGTGTCCGCTCTATATCTCCTAAACCCCTTGAAGGATTTTTATAAAACTTGGGTCAAATAATCACCTCATCAAGGCGATGTGCAGAACTTATGTGTCGGCCATGTCGGCACAAGGTCAAGGTCACAACTGAAGGTCAAATGTTTGAGCCTTCCATTTCGTGTCCGCTCTATATCTTCTAAACCCCTTGAAGGAATTTTATAAAACTTGGGTCAAATGATTACCTCATCAGAACGATGTGCAGAAATTATGAGTCAACCATGCCAGCTCAAGGTCAAGGTCACAACTAAGGGTCGAAGGTTTGGGCCTTCCATTTGGTGTCCACTCTGTAGATCTCCTAAACCCCTTGAAGGATTTTCATCAAACTTGGGTCAACTGATCACCTCTTCAAGAACTCATGAGTCAGCCATGTCAACTCAAGGTCAAGGTCACAACTCATGGTCAAAGGTTTCAGCTCTGTATCTCCTAAACCCCTTGAAGGATTTTCATGAAACTTGAGTCAAATGATCACCTCATCAAGACGTTGTGCAGAATTCATGAGTCAGCCATGTCAGTTCAAGGTCAAGGTCACAGCTAAAATCAAAGGTTTACCCTTTCACTATCCATAGCAGTGGCGGGGGATTTAGCTGTCTTTCAGACTGCCTTGTTTCAAATTAAAATGGGTATATCGCCATAACTAATGAAGATACTGATCTGAAATTTCATTTATGTCAACAGATTTATTTGGCAGATCCTTCTTTTGTTCACTTACAATATTTATTTTTTTAATTACTTCCCTTTTATGTTACTATAAATAGCTTATATTTAGTAACTTTTTTATTATTGGCCGTAGGGAAAAACCGAGACCACTTTTCTGTGGTACAACATGGATGGTACCTCCAATTTTTAGGTGTATTTTGACATATCTGTACCTTGTAAGAATTTTTTTTTTTTGGTTGAATTTCTTCTCCTTGTTGTTCTTGTCCTTTGGACTTAGATATTTTTTCTGAGGACCTTCTTGTCCTCAAGTGCAATGATAACAGGTGAGCGATATAGGGCCATCATGGCCCTCTTGTATATCTGATTACCTCCCCTGATTGTAATCAAAATGATTTATATCAGTGAGTACTTATAGGACTTATTTGAAATTTCATTATTGTTATTAGTTGGACTGAGCCAATCAGGGTAGATAACTATGGACTTATTTTATGTCAAATTACCTCCCTTTATTTCAAATTAAAATGGGTGTATCTCCGTAACTAATGAAGATACTGATTTCATTTATGTCAACAGATTTATTTGGCAGATCCTTCTTTTGTTCACTTACAATATTTTTTTTCGTAATTACTTCCCTTTTACGTTACTATAAATAGCTTATTTTTAGTAACTTTTTTATTACTGGCCTTAGGGAAAAACCGAGACCACTTTTCTGTGGTACAACATGGATGGTACCTCCAATTTTTAGGTGTATTTTGATATATCTGTACCTTGTAAGAATTTTTTTTTCTTTTTGGTTAAATTTCTTCATTTTGTTGTTCCTGTCCTTTGGACTTAGATATTTTTTTCTGAGGACCTTCTTGTCCTCAAGTGCAATGATAACAGGTGAGCGATATAGGGCCATCATGGCCCTCTTGTTTTCTTTTTTTTTGTTCATACGACTATAGCATACTTGTGGGGGGAGGGTGTGCATTTGTCACCAACAGCTCTTGTCAATGACAGCTCTTGTTTTACTTATGTTAGACTTTTGTGTTATATGTATTATGTTCATAAGTATTTGTTTTGGTATTTTTTTAAATAAATAGATTAAAATATGTGTTGAAATTTTCAATGATTGTTGTATTGTTTTCAAAATGGTATTAAGTGGCATTTGTACGAACAAATGATTATGAGAAATGAAAAATAATTTTTAAATACAATTTGGAAATTTGTTTGTACGTACGAACAAATCTGGACTGTTCAAACAAAATGTCAGAACTGAAAGTATCTTTTGCATACAGACCCTGGATTTGTTCGTATGTACGAACAAATTCCAAGTTGCTTTTTTCTTTTTAAAAGTTGATTCTTTTTCAGTTCTCTCATTTGTTCGCACGTACGAACAAATGCAGGCTGCTCATTACGAACAAATGATTGTGAATGAAAAAGAATTTTTAAAGCAGTTCGGAATTTTGTTCGTACGTACAAACAAATCTGGGCTGTTCGAACACAATATCGGAATTGAAAAATAATATGGACAGGATTTGTTCGTACGTACGAACAAAATTCCAAATTGCATTTTTTTAAGAATAAATTCTTTTTCAGTTCTCTCATTTGTTCGTACGTACGAACAAATGGACAGTGAGAATGAAAAGAATTTTTAAAGCAGTTTGGAGTTTTGTTCGTACGTCCGAACAAATCTGGGCTGTTTTAACAGAATATCAGAGTTGAAAAAAAATATGGACAGGACTTGTTGGAACAGAATATCAGAATTGAAAAATAATATGGACAGGAATTGTTCGTACGTACGAACAAAATTCCAAATTGCATTTTTTTAAGAATAAATTCTTTTTCAGTTCTCTCATTTGTTCGTACGTACAAACAAATGATAGTGAGAAATGAAATGAAAAAGAATTTTTAAAGCAGTTTGGAATTTTGTTCGTACGTCCGAACAAATCGGGGCTGTTTGAACAGAATATCAGAATTGAAAAAAAATATGGACAGGATTTGTTCGTACGTACGAACAAAATTCCAAATTGCATTTTTTAAAGAATAAATTCTTTTTCAGTTCTCTCATTTGTTCGTACGTACGAACAAATCCAGACTGTTCGTACGTACGAACAAATGATAGTGAGAAATGAAAAATAATTTTTAAAGCAGTTTGGAATTTTGTTCGTACGTCCGAACAAATCTGGGCTGTTTGAACAGAATATCAGAATTGAAAAAAAATATGGACAGGATTTGTTCGTACGTACGAACAAAATTCCAAATTGCATTTTTTTAAGAATAAGTTCTTTTTCAGTTCTCTCATTTGTTCGTACGTACGAACAAATGATAGTGAGAAATGAAATGAAAAAGAATTTTTAAAGCAGTTTGGAATTTTGTTCGTACGTCCGAACAAATCTGGGCTGTTTGAACAGAATATCAGAATTGAAAAATAATATGGACAGGATTTGTTCGTACGTACGAACAAAATTCCAAATTGCATTTTTTTAAGAATAAATTCTTTTTCGATTCTCTCATTTGTTCGTACGTACGAACAAATCCAGGCTGTTCATACGTATGAACAAATGATAGTGAGAAATGAAAAAGAAATTTTAAAGCTATTTTGGAATTTTGTTCGTACGTCCGGACAAATCTGGGCTGTTTGAACAGAATATCAGAATTGAAAAATAATATGGACAGGATTTGTTCGTACGTACGAACAAAATTCCAAATTGCATTTTTTTAAGAATAAATTCTTTTTTGGTTCTCTCATTTGTTCGTACGTACGAACAAATCCAGGCTGTTCATACGTATGAACAAATGATAGTGAGAAATGAAAAAGAAATTTTAAAGCTATTTTGGAATTTTGTTCGGACGAACGAACAAATCTGAGCTGTTTAAACAGCATGTCAGAACTGAAAAATAATACGGAATATGGATTATTGTTCATACGTACGAACAGCCAGGCTTTGTTCGTACGTACGAACAAAATTCCAAATTGCATTTAAAAATGTGAGAAATGAACAAGAATTTGTAAATTTTATTTGGAATTTTGTTCGTAGGTACGAACAAATTTTGATTTTCTGTTGCTGTGGTCTGCGATTTCTTCAATTTTTGCTGTGATTTTCACCAGTAAAAACTCCGTATAGCGGCAAAAAAGAGGGACAGACCGGAAGATCCTCTTTTATTCCGGAAGCAGATAGTAATTTATTTATTTCAATAAGTGTACAAAGAATCCTGTTAAGTGTGACAATATTTTCCGCCTGTTTAGTTTACAGATGACATAAAAGAAATCATATGATTATACCTGGGTCTCGATTTTGTTAGTTAGTTGAAATGTTTGTCTACATAGCTATATTTTCACGTGCGACATGATGATGTTAATTAAGAAAAGTATCTTGTTCTTTAAAGGGAAAGGCAGTGTTGTTGTGGTGTTAATTCCATCTGCTGGGATTTCTTTAGTCATTAAAAGAAGTGAAGGAATTTTCAGAATAGACTTAAAAATGAGAAAGTTATACGCATATGAATATTTGATCAAAATGGCGGCCAATTTGCTTCCATGACCACAAAAAACAAAATGGCGGATTTATTAAATTTCTAGACACAAATTTGAATTGTATTTACTTATTTTTGTAAAATGATTTGTCTACTTTTTACAGCTATAATGAAAGTAATTACCTCGTTTTACATCTTACAATCAAATAAATAAATAAATAAATAAAAATAAAATCAATCTATTCAAGAGGTTATTTGCGAAATAAAGAATTCAGAAGTTTGTAAATGACGTCATTAACACACAAAATGGCTGCCTCCATGATCAGCAAATTTCTTGAATTTCGAATTACCATATATTTTCAAAAGTGGTCTGATCTTAAAAATTCTTTCAGCGTTATAAAATGCTTGAGGATGGCTTTCAATTGAAATTAACTTATTGTCAGGTTAACGTTGTCCTTTAATAGTTATGTCGCTAATTAGAATTTACAGAAACTAATTTACAGAAATATACAGAATATTCAGGAATGCCAGGTCATTACAGACGGTCAATAACTATAATCAAAGGCCTGAAGGGCCTGAGAGTCGGCTAATGATTGTTGTACTGGTAGCATAGTCTAAATGGCAAGGTTATGATATCAAACAACAATAATGAATACAGGATCATTCATGTGAACTCTACCGAGTTAGGCGGGCGTCTACCGATTTGAACTATAAAACCTTACTCTCACGATC
>NW_026460194.1:0-72316 GCF_021730395.1 Mercenaria mercenaria | reverse complement strand
TTATACCCCCATAAATTAAAGGCAAAATCATCTTTGCTCTCACCAGAAAATGTAGGCAATTTACATACTATAGATGAAGAGTAATGAAAAGGTTGACAAAAACTATTAGCATCTGAGAGGGAAGATAGTCTTGAAGGAGGAGGTGGGACAGGAGGTGGGATATTATCTTCCAGAACATTATCAGAATATCTTGGAGGGAGGGAGTATCTTACAGAAGACCTATCTGAAAAGCAAGACCTTCTCCTATCCTGACTATACATAGATGGTCTTTCAGTCTGGAAGGTCCCATATGCACCTGTTTCTGGCATATTTCTGTACCAGTACTTTGCCTCATACCATACCCTCTTTCAGGAGTATTTAAACCATCTCTTGTTAAGTTGGACATGACAGGAGTTCTAGACACTGTATGATAAAGATGGTATTTTCCTGATCGACGCAAAATATCAGCATACTGTTGTAGTTCCTCCTCAGTAATAAAAGGAGTGTTTGACGCCATAATGGCAAGAGTTCCTAGACTCTAGGAAACAAAAAAATAATACACAAAGATCTGTGACTTCAATAAGATGTCACTTATTGTACACCATACAATAAATGATAAAGTTCTCAAAGTTTCTTGAGAACTAAAGTTTCAAAAATCAAGACACTGTACAGTATTTGACCATCAGTTGTCTCTTCTGTATACTGTGATTTTATTACTATAGAAATAAAGTACAAAAGAAATATAAGCTTTGAAATTTAAACACATTGGCTGAGTTCTCTAACTCAATTTCACTTCACTAAAATGCTGATTTGTATATAAAATTCAGTTCCAAATCAATCACTTTTGGCCCACCTAGTACACTTTTACTATGATTTTCTTAATATTATATTTATTGTTACCAGTTAAATAAACAACAAACTTAAATTGTCTGTGTAATTTTTTTTTTCAAATTCAAACACCACAGAATACCTTTCCTTTCATAGGTCTTCTCTAGCAGCTTTCAGTAAAATTCTCTCTTCAGCAGCTTTACACTGGAAAAATATTTTCCGTAAAAATACGTGCAAACTTTCTTGGAAGCAGCACTTCAAGTTATTGTTAATTTTCAAATAACCTGATCAACTTGAATCGGCTGCAAGTTTAATGTTTCCTTCTGTATACCGTACTTTTAACTGTATAACTTTTCACAAACTATCTCTCAAAAATCTTGCAAGCAGTACTTGCTTGAACAAGATCTTCTTTCATGTTACACTTCAAAATAACCTGAACTGGCTATCATTCATAACTCTCTCAATATAACAATATTTTTTAAATTCAAACTGAAACTTTTTCAGCTCAAATTTAAGTTTTCACTCTACAGCACAACTGTTGGTGAAATCACGTGCACTCAAAGTGAAGTTCGTTGAAGTACCACCAAATATAAAATTATTTACTCTTTACACTAACACTTCAAGAACAGAAATTCTGTTAATGACTCAATTTGTCATATGCCATACTCGGTTACATAGGGCTGGTTAAATATTGTTTAAACCTAATTTATTTCGAAGAATTTGACAGACCGCTTTTCTCCAAGTTGCTCAAACATGGTGGATACTGGAATGATTTTAAGCTGGCTATATGAACTAAATATTGGGTAATGATATAAAACTTCTGATACATATGGGTGAGATATTGAAAAATTTAGTGCCACTTTCAGTAAATAAACTTACTGCTTTAAATGAACAAATTGCACAAACAGTTTTGAGGAAGGTACAGGATAAACAGATTAATATGGCACTTTTACATTGGCAGAACTTATTGCATATATGTCTATTCTTCCAAACTTCTGTTCAAACAAACTACATGTATTAGCGTTCCAAATGTTTCGAGAAATTGTGTTAAAATGCAAAGAAAAACAGCTAAATTTAAAAATTGATTAATGAAGTATCAGTTCCTTATGTGGGCCTATGTGTCAGATACGGTGAACTCGCGAAAGTAAGGGTGTTTCGGCTGTTTTGTTTAAAAAGTATTGAAAAATCTAGTACGTCATCACAATTTTAGATTGTTCCCATGAATTGATTATTCTAAACAGTTAGTCGTTGCTTATGAAAGCATACATATTTCCAATCACCCTAAGAGAAGTGGCAACAACTGTTTGAGAAGCCAAACACCACATGAAGGTTTTTTTTTTATCTTTTTTAAACCACGGTAAGATTGATATACAATGTATTAGATTTTTTTCTATGGCCAGATTTTCAAAATTTGTTTAAGTTTATCTACTGCAATATGTACCCTATTTTTTTTAGCGATAAATAGGGTGTGTTTATGGTTATAGACGGGATAAATACATGACCGATTTAAAATTGGTATTCAGAACTGAAGCAAAGTGTAAATAAATTTCATGGGCAATTGGTTGGAAGGAACCATGAAGACAAAAGTCCATGCGATCAAATATATAAGCAACTGAACAATATATATATATATATTATTTATACGACGTCATTTATACGAGTAGATATAAAAAAATCATACAGCAGTTAACTTCATAATGCTCTGTTACCAATCAACCGTTGTTTATCGCAGAATATACATAGCTTGACCTTTTTCTTTCCATGTTAGAATCATAAATTTGGGTACACAAGGTCTCTATTATCTCTAGCGCTTAACCTCTTATCTCGAGCGCATGACATATTGAAACTGGTGCTCGACTTACTTTCTCAAGTACACAACATAATTAATATATAAATTATATGTAGGCTTAATTCGATTCACACAGGTTCATCTTTCTTTGATCAACACATAAAGTCGGATGGTCATGTGGCTAGAAGAAAAATAACGGATAGTAAAGAGAACAGTAATTATATTTATTCCGTTTCCTTTATGTAGCTAAAATTTCTTTAACGTAATAGTCGGGTAGATTTTGCCCCTGAAAAAAGTAATGAGGGCCGAAATGTTAATGCTTGGAGACATATACCTTATTAAAGTATAAACATCCCCGGTTCACCTGGATTCTGTCTCCAAAGACTATATGGCCATTATATGTGTTACAATTTCCATCTCACATGGGTTCAACATAAAGGCACCAGAAAAGTACGAAGAATCAAATAAATGGCTGCAACACATAATGGTGTGTGCCACTGCGAAAAGTATATTTCAAACTGTACATGCGTGTAGATGACGTCAGGTTAGGTAAAAGACAACAATATCATTGTCATCTGACTAAGTTATTGAGTAAACAACTGGTTAGTAATGGATGGATGTTTAACATTATATGAGTTGTAAAATATGGTATGCGTTGTGTGTGATAGGTGTAACCTGAATGGATGTAGTGTTGAATGGTGTATAATGTACGTGTTTATGTGATTACTATACATATATGACAAACGAAACAAAACAGAAATAACTACGGAGGACAATACAGGACATCAAGATACTATAATTACAAATATAAATAAGTAAGGGAACCGACCCTGCGACATCCTCCTCCCCACAGGAGAAAAGTCGTCCTGACTTTCCAAATCAAACCTAGTAGATTATACAAACAAAATACAGTATAAACTGTTAAGTATTTATACCATAAAGTTCAAAATGCTGCGCAGAAAATAAATAACTACGCCTACGAAATTATCACAACTCTATTATAACGTACCCTGCTCAGACGTCGGTATTACTTACTATAAAAAATAAAGGCAGTAGTGCTTTATATAGCTAAGTCTAGAAACAAAACAAATACGGTTTTGCTATTCAAAAGATTAGCTGTCATGCATAAAAAAAACAGATAATGTCACGCGAAATTACATTATCTATTATAAATGTTCAGGGAATAGATGTTGTTACAAATTATGAGATGATGTAACATGTGACGCATACCATAAACAAAAAATCAGTTGGGAGCAATATAGAATCAACAGACAATATGAAACAATCCCTCTGCAACGTGATTATACTTTTACTATACAAAATCTCAGGACAAAAGTATCAACATATGTAAACTTGTACATAAAACAATATACACATCTGAGACAATCAGTCTTTTATTGCATAGCCACTGATTAGTTCTCATCCAAGCTGGCTGAACCCTAGGACGAGTACCTCTTCTTGGGAAAAAGGGTTGTGCCATTGGATTTAAAGTTGATCTGTTGCGTCGTGCTGGAATCACATACTTCTCTGTACCGGTTGCTGCACTGGGTTTTGCACTATAATTGGGATATCTGCAACAGAAACATGTGAGTCATCAATTAGAGACACAGAAACTATTTTATCATCTGCAACTACAGAAGGACCACTATCTAAGAGAAACAGAACGATCACAAACTTCTAACGCAGACCCGGGCTTTTGGATAGGATCTGCCACAAAAGGCAACAGAAGGTTCCGGTGAAGGAGCCTAGGAACACCTCATGGACAGTTTCGAACCCTGTGCTCGACAAACTGCTCCATCTCTGGCCAGAAGAACCTAGACTTGATCAGTGAAGTGGTACGATCTCTTCTCTGATGTCCGGCTTCGTCGTGAAGGGCTGTAAACACCATGTGATATACCGAAGGTAAGGCTAGTTGGGTGACTGGCGAACCATTCATTGACTATTTGCGATATAAAATCCTATCATTTAAGTACAAGGAATTCCATTCACGGAGATATTTCCTAACGGGTTCTGACTCGCGTGTTCGCTGTCGGTCAGTTAATCTATGGCCTGTCTCGACCAAAGAAATAGCACGACGAATAACTTGATCACTGGCCTGTTCATCTTTCCAGTTAATAGAAGATGCTGCTGTTCTTATAGGTATCTTCTCCCTAGGGTTGCTGTCAACAATGTGAGGAAACATTGCTACAGCAGCAGTATCACTGACAGAATGGCTTGTAGGAGAGCTTTGATCATATAAGTCTAAAGAAACTCTTCCTGTAGAAGACGCAGTCTGGAAAGGGCATCAGCATCAGAATTTACCTTTCCGGACCTATATTGTAGTTTCAAACCATAGGTTGAAAGTGGTGCAAGCCAACGATGAAAAAGAACGTCCAATTCGGCACTAGTAAATGCATAGGTAAGAGGATTGTTATCTGTCCGGACAAGTGTATGGCTTCCATAAAGATAATCATGGACCTTGGTACATACCGCCCGCTCTAAAGCCAAAAATTCAAGCTTCTGAGCTGGATAATGACGCTCACTTTCGCGAAGCCCACGGCTAGCATACGCTACAACACACTCCTATCCGTTCTGCTGTTGCAGTAAAACTGCTCCCAAACCACTATTACTGGCGTCCATGTGGAGTATAAATAACTTTGAGTAATCGGCATAAGCCAGATAAGGTGGAGAGATTAATTTTTTATCCATTAAAGTGCCAAAAAGACTCCTGTTGCTGTGATTCCCAAGTTCAGGGTGTTTCTTTTGTCTTTGACTTTTTAGCCTTTTTGTTAGACTAACGGCCTACTAGTAAATCGTTCAAAGGCTTAGCAATGCTTGAAAATCCCTGAATAATCGACGATAGTAGCCTAAGAATTTACGGACATCATCTGGGTTGATAGGTATAGGCCGCATCTTCACATCTTTAAGTTTGTTCGGATCAGTTTCTACACCCCGGTCGCTAACAATGTGTCCTAAATACTGGACTCTAGTCCGAAAAAAATCACACTTAGAACCCTTTACTTTGAGGTTGGCCTGTTCTAATCGTTGAAAAACAGATTCGAGACGTCTGAAATGAGTGTCCAATGAATCCGAAAAATACGAGGATATCATCCAGGTATATAAGGCACTCTTTAAGATGAAAGTCATCCATGCAACGTTCCCTGAGTCGATGAAATGTAGCAGGGGCGTGGGTAAGATCATACGCCATCCTGTTACATTCGAAGAATCCAAGTGGTCCACAAGAAACGACAGTCTTTGGCTTATCTGTTTCTTTCATCGTGACTTGCCAATAATCTGAACGAAGGTCCAATTTACTAAAATACTTCGAACCAACGAGGCAATCTATCGTCTCATCAATGCGAGGAATTAAATACGCATCCTGTATTGTGCGGCCATTGAAACGGCGAAAATCTATACAGAAGCAAAGAAAATTATCCTTCTTGCGGACAAGAAGAGAATGGACTATGGGACTCCCGCATCGCACCAGTATCAAGCATCTCTTTCAGATATTCATGCATCTCTTTATTTATCCCAGGCGGTATCCTCCTATAAGGATCCTTGAAAGGAGTAGGATCAGTCAACTTGATTTCCTGCTCGACAAGAGTGGTGCAACCAAGGCCAGTAGGTCAACTGGAAAAAAAAATGTGCTTCCACTGATCTAAGAAATTCCTTGCTCTAGTCTGTTCGGATTCAGTCAAATGTTCCGAAATACCAAGATCCTGTAAAGGCTTATTGTGATTATGGGCAAGTTCCTTCAAAAGGATCAATGGTGCGAACAACATCCACATTATGGAGCTGACAAAATGTCTGACGAGGAGAAATAATCATGATTCTGGCAGAAATATTTCATACTCTAACTGGTACACGTGAGAAAGAACTCTCAGGTTTGATTTAAACAACCCTAGGGTATATGTTTAAAACAGAACTTTCATCTGCTTCCGTTACTCCTGTAGTCATTGGAACAACGGCTCGAGCTCTTCCTATCACAGTACGTGTCTCAAAAGATTGAAGAACAAGAGCTTTCCTATTCAAAGAATTGACAGGCACGGTATGACCTCCGGACAAGGAAGTGAAAGCGTGCTGAAACGCTGTTGGTATTCTAGTAAGACCTAAAGACTTAAAGCAATTGATAACATTAGTACTATCAAAGGGGTGTCACTGGAGTAGTTCGTATATGGTACTATCAAAATAGAAACAGAGACTAGTGAACAAGAATCAAAAGATGGTAAAGAAACTTTAAGGACCGCATATCCTAAATAAGAAATAGAAGAATCGTTGTCGCCTCTTCTGACAAAGTGGTAATCATAGAGCCAGTATCCACCAATCCTATCATATGAGTACCATTTACAACCACCTCTTGCTTCATTAGCATGTCCGACAAGGGGTACGCGTCCAGGGCTACTTGGAACGACCTGACCTCCTATCTGCCATGGAGGTCTGTTGGAGTTTAAATCATCCTTGTCAGGTTTCTTCTCCTTTTCTTTATCTTTAGGTTTCTCTTTATCTTTGTCTTTATCTCTGTCTCTTCTGTTATTCCATCTATTGGAATTTCCTCTCCATGACCACTGTCTACCACCACTACCTTCCTATTATCTTTCAGTTGTGTCACAAGACTCTCTAAGCGTGTCTGCATCTTGCTCATTTGGTCAGTCCATTGTTGCAACTGCTCCAAAACCTTACATTCTACATTTCTTGTGAAACACCGTGCCTCTACTTTGGCTGGCTGAGTAGGTGTATCAACTTTCTGTTTTGTCTCATCAATTTGAGTTGAAAATTTCCAGTCTTCCTCAATCGACCTTAACTCTAGCCTCAACCTGTTGAAATCAATATCCTTCACAAATTTATACCTAGACATATTCCTTAATTTTGCATCTCTCAGTCCTGACCATAAACGATTATTCAGCATCTCATCTCGACTCCTTCTGTCTATAATGCCTGGGACTCTACTCAATAACCGCTCTTATCTTAAACTGTATTCTGTAATTGATTCACCTTTCTTCTCACACTCACTGTGAAATTGCTCCTTCAACTTTTCTGTGGATCTTACATTCCCAAAAGTTCCATCCAAGGCGTTCAAAATTTCCTCAACAGTTGTGAATTCCCCTAAATGTAAGAGCGCACCTCGTGCAGTACCTTTCAAAGACTTACGCATGGCCTCCCTTATAGTATGCATTGGGTAGACACATTCTGTAACTAAACAATTTACATCATGTCTCCATATCCATACTGGTTAAGTGATTTCTCATATCCAGAAAAAAACTAGGTAACTCTGGTACATGTGGTATGAAAGAAAAATACTGACTTTCAGACATAAAACATGGAGGTGGTGGAATAGGAGGAGGGTATTCCTTCCCTTGTCCCAAAAGTGGGATCGGATTTATGCCAGACGGTACCAGAATTTTAATCCCTTCTGTTACAGGAAGGCTTGGTTTTAAAATAGAGGAGATGGTGTTTTGTATCCTGTCTGGTACATAAGAAGGTTTTGGATCTAACCGCCTATTATATTCTCTAATGGGTGTAGTGGTCACATCAAAAGTAACAGAACGGGTAGTCTGTGGTGTACTGGTTAATTCCTGAACTTCGAAGATCTACGTAACTGTGACGCAAAGTATTTTAAGTCTGAATTTGAATGCAGCATAGAAGATGTAGTACCATCTGCCATCATGAAAATTAAATATTGATTCTGAATTGTACTAATATTCAAACTATTCTTCTGAAAATAAAATTCAAGTTGCTTAGAATTCAAATTTTTTTAACAATGGCCCCTTTTATACACTATACAATCTCAGACACAGTATAAAATTAAATAGGGTACTTCTGCTAACTATCTGCAGGCTTTGTTCACCTAAAACCTATAAATACAGGAACAAATTCCAAAATATGCCCATACAATTCCAAATAAATGGCCTTCAAATCACACCATACAAGTTATACAGAAAAGGTATGTGCACAACTGTCAGTTCACAACAGCAGATATGTCACTTAACAAAAATCAAATTCAAAAATTTTGTCACATAATGTTTAAATTATGAGAAGTGGCACTCTTGACAGACGGTATACTATCTCAGTATTAGCCACCTAAGTTACCTAAAATTCAGGTTTTCAATGAAGGCTCCAACACTCCACCATTCAATATCAATCACCAAGCCACAATGTCACACAAAATTCAGCATTCCAACTAATGTAACAAAATTTGAAAAATGTTAAATAAAATTCAGGTTTTCTATGATGGCTGCAACACTCCACCGTACAATATCACTCACCCAACGACAATGCCACATAAAATCCAGGTTTTCGATACTGTAACAAAATTTGAAAATGTTACATAAAATTAAGGTTATTATGATGGCTCCAACATCCCACCATACAATATCACTCAGCTCACAAAATGGAACACCACACTAAATATAATATCACTAATGGCACAAGTGATTATCTATTTTCACTCTGGTACTTTAATGGCCTAACCACTTCACCATAGATTTTTTTAGTATGATCAGCCCACAGCTGCTGCACGTTTCAAATCGCTGTACTCAACAGTCAATCTCACTCGAGTCTATGATCCACTGAAATATCGGACTTCAAGCCTCAAAACAGATAAGAGTAGCTCTTTAATGTATAAGAGTTCACTCAAATATACCTGAACAATATATTTTAAATGAATCTGCTGTCTGATATTTAATCAAACAATGTATAGAAAACAAAAACACCAATGAAATCAAAGTTCATTTATTTCACTATACCCTTCTATACTCTATACCTTCAAATTTCTGTACTTCCTTGACTGCCGTTCTTCCAGGTCTTTGCAAAAATTGTCACAAATACTTACGCTATCAAAACTCACGAAAATCTGTATCAGAAAGTTGTAAACAGTTTACTATGTGAAAATAAACATTTCACATTCCAAGCAAAATTCACGTTGAAAGTTCAAGACTTTATTTGCAAATGTGCTAATTTAGAAATTTACAATCTGTTTACAGCATTTTATGTATGTCTGTAAACATTTCAGTTCAGAGTTGAGCTATATTCTAATAACTGCACTTCTAGTAAAAGCAATTGTCTCACCAAAAATTGTTTACAAAAACAAAATTGGCAAGATATCATAAAGGCGACAGGTACTTTTTAACCGACAGAAATAGAGGTAAACATCTATTTCTGCTGCAAATATACCCTATCACTGTGAACTTCTACATTCCTGAAATCACAATTTGAGCTGGAACCAGTAAACTCTGCTATTTTTTTCGGATCCTTACCTAACAGTAATAAATACAGACACAAAATAAATACGACAAAGTTACATAAAATAACATATGTAACATGATAGTGTTTGTTTTCAGTGTAATGAATGATTTGCGAGTTGGATCTGTGTGTCTGTCTGTTTGTTGAATGTTAAGAGGTTATCACAATTAGTTTACTCTCAACAAAAACCATGCAAAAGCTGTATCTCTACCACCATTGTGAAATGCGCTGTGCATCTAACGTTCTCAAGTTCACACGCACTTCAACAGAAGGACAAAGATGGTATTTTACATCCTGAAAAAAATTCAAAAAAAATTCTAGAACATCAAATGTCCAACAAAATATAAACACATTATAAAATCAATAAAAATCAACTTATGATATCTTTTACTTGTCTCTAAAGATAACTGAAATTAAATGCTGTCATAAACAGTCCACTAAGCACTAAATTGACGAAGAAGTTCCTTTTGACTAATGTTAAAAATGTAGCTGTCAAATTTGACAGATGTCAAAATCAATGTGTATTCCATCGTTGACGAGCGTATTTCGCAAAAGCACTATTCCACCAGGTAGAATCCAAATTACATTGATGTAGAATCGTCTATATGAAAGAATTTTGTCGTTAACTGTGCACAGAATTACTTGATAAATTGATAACTTAAAGGAAAATTATACATTTCACGTGTTTATGATTTTCATTTCCGGGTTCTCCATTTTAAAGGATGTCCATCATTCCCAAACGGGGTTTACGGGTGTTTCGCCCTCACAATGTTCGCTCCCAATGATTCGCCACCATAAACATCAAACCAAAGGTCACACTGGCCACCCTCTCACATGGGTTCAACCTTGGTAGGATAATGACTCTGGCCTGCAAAGGCACCAGAAAAATAGGAAGAGTCAAATATATGACCGCAACACAGAATGCCGTGCGCCGCTGCGAAAAGTATATTTCAAAGTGCTTTTGTAAGATTTATAGACAAATACAAACATAAGAACGGCAGAAGGATGATAGAACAAGTACATGAACACAACTTAGTTACTATTATATACCTGCAAAGGCACCAGAAAAATAGGAAGTCAAATAAATGACCGCAACACAAAATGGCGTGTGCCACTGCGAAAAGTACATTTCAAAGTACAAATGCGTGTAGGTGACTTCAGGTTAGGTAAAAGACAACAATGTCATTGTCATCTAACTAGTAAGTAACAAGTTAGTGAGTAAACAACTGGTTAGTGATGGATGGATGTTTAATATATATTATGAGTTGTAAAATATGGTATGTGTTGTGTGTGATAGGTGTAACCTGAATGGATGTAGTGTGAATGGTGTATAATGTATGTGTTTTTGTGATTACTATACATAAAAAGACACACAAAACAAAACAGAAGTAACTACGGAGGATAATACAGGACATCACAATACTATAAATACACATATAAGTAAGGGAACCGACCCTGCGACATATGCAAATTATAGAGGTCAAAATGTCATGTGTTACAACTTATATTTTCACATGATTTTCAGCACTGATGCAATGATTCGTGAATAATTTCACATTATACTAGATTTGATTTACAATTATAGATTTAAAAAAAGTTTACACTTATATCCAATTAATAAATTATGACTCACACTCGAAAACGCATTGTATGCTCATATATAAAGGTTAAAGGTCACAGTTTATATACTGAACAAATTGGCTGACCGCCATTTGCTAATTTTCCAATATCTTTGCAAATTCTGTAAAGACATGTTTGAAATTTAGCATATTTTTAGACCAAAGTGTTGTTAACAACCAAGTTGTTTCATTTGCTTCCCAAAATACGATTCCGTTTATTGTGTGTACATGTAAATTGTAAATATTTTTGTTTATTTTTGTGACTTGTCAAAATTTGGATGAAATCGTAAAATGAATTAATATATCTGAAGACGTGCTTTGATTCTGTTGAAATGCGGTATTTCATCAATAACATATTGTTCTGAGCGTATTCTACAGTTCACGAAGCATTTTATGCTGTTTTGAAGATATTGGCAAAATAAATGGTGAGTAGCTGTTTTGTTTAGTGTATGTTGGTTATATATAATTTTAAACAAGCTTTTATGTTACAGATTAAAAACGTGCCAGAAATCTTAACGTAATATTTACATACATATTATTTAGATATTCTGTTGAAATTCACCTTCTGCCTGGACATGTCGTGAAGTTTTAAATGTTTCTTTTTCGTTCTTTTATTTTAACTTGAGGTGAGATTAGTTAAGCAAATATTTCCGATTTATCGTTAAGATATTTTCCTTCATTTAATGCTTCTCAGTTTAAATGTCACAAATATATGTCAAAGGTCACAGTAAGTGGTATAAAATATAAATATACATGGTCATATTGCCTAATAAAAAGATACATAATCTCGCATATAAAATGATATTATTTATCAACTACCACAATGCTTACTTTCATTGATAAACCATTCAGTGAGGTAAATATTTAAAAGAACAGAAATAAATTACCTATCAATTCGTCATATGAGCGCAAAAACTGGATAACTGACATTTTTTTCAAAAATCACTTTTTTGCATATTTTAGTCCAAAATGATGTCATACATATGCCCACCATTTATTTTTTCAAGTTTTTTTTTAAAAACCCTTTTTTTTCAGAAGTTTGCAAAAACCTGCTATCTGCAAACTAAGTTATAATAAGAGTAAAAACAGGACAAGTGCACTTGGCTTGTTTTTGCACTCTAAAAATATCATATAAATGCATAAATTTTAAATGCAAAAACAAGCTAAGTGCACTTAACTTGTTTTTGAATCAATAATTTGTTTAAAAACAATATAACAGATAGGCAAACAAAACAGTAAATTTTCATTTTATTATGATTTTAACATTAAGTGAGTTTGAACACCAATCTGTACTGCTTATTGATCTTAATTTGTTTTTTTAGCTCAAAATATTTTTGTTATACTTCCTTTATTCAGAGCTAACAAACGCGATATAGACGTACATTCTATATATTGAGTAATTTGCATAAGTACAAATAAAATAGCTAAAGTCTCTATGATTAAAGCATAGTAATAAACTTCTCTGAGCAAAAATGATAAAAAAAAATGGTTTTCAGTTTTCATATACATTAATTATATAATAGATACCATAATAGATAAATGAGCCCCAAAGGGACAAAGCCAGCCAAAACTCTATGTTGATAGGGCCATAAGGGTGCTCAGTTGCATGCTCCCAGGGAAGAAATTAATTGTAGATCTAAGCTATGATGCATTTCAATGTATATTTGACCCATTTATGGAGTTTTTTATATGATAATTATACCTTTCAACATCATTGGTATACCCTGGCTACCTGAAAAATGCAAGCAAAAATGTCTGATAAAGTTTACCAATGTATTTGATTAATAATTGCCTTCCTAATACAAGGTCCTAGCAGTCTGATGGGTAGAGAAAGGATGCAGAAGCAAAATATTTTGTATAAACTAGAAGACAGTAGGTCAGTTTTCTTCTCTCTCCTGGACTTCAGCTTAATATAATACTACTGATACGAGATTTGCGAGTGTAACGAACAGAATATTCTAAAGAATTGCTCTAGGATCTGAATTCTATGCTTTAAAACATGTGTGCTTGCAGTTTTTAGGAACAATGGTGCATTGGGTGCATCCCTGACTCAATGGTGTATACACAGTATGTATGTATGTATGTATGTATGTATGTAAAAATCAAAACAATGTATGGTGCTGGTGATGTTGGAGTGCTTTAGGTATTAGACCCTTAATAGAGTACCTCCTTTTTGAAATCAAGAGTATTCAATTTCTACCATGTACCTACTTTGACTGCAATTTTCAGGGGTGGGGGAAGGTGTAGGTTCAAGCCAAAGGGGTACATCACATAAAGGTTTTGGGGTGATCTAGAGTATAGTAACCCCTATTCACATAAAGGTTTTGGGGTGGTCTGGGGTATAGTAACCCCTATTTATAGTCTATAAATAAGGGTTACTATACCCAAGACCACCCCAAAACCTTTAAAATTATGTGATGTACCCCTTTGGTTCAAGCCCCACAGGGAGCAACTATTTTTTTCCTTATTTTCATTTTTTTTTCTTGTAAGTTTTTACTTCTTTCAAGACTTATTATTGATTAAAGGTACAAATTAATATTTATTGTACTCTGAAATAGAAAGGGTAGAGTTAGACATCTTTAAAAATACTGAGTTAAATGTGGTAAAAGTTCTTTAGATGACATATTGTGGAAGAAATGTAGGTAGATTTTACTGCTGCCCCAAGGTTATTTTTGAATGTAGTGAGCAAAATTCAAAACAGACCCACATGATTCAACCTTAATTTTTCAATGTTTGAGTTAGAATTCTGTCTCATTAATTCTGTTTACTTAAGGCACCCTAGAAAAAAGATATATTGACAGTTTTATTTTGTGTTTTGTAATTCTTTACCAATAGTTTGATGTTTCTTTTCTTTTATCAAAATTAATTTTCTGCGAACATTTTGGAAAGTGGCAATCACTTTGAAATTTGACTCTATTTGAGGAAAAATCATGAATTATACACATAAGTTGTTTAAAAATTGCAACACAGTGTGAAACACGGTCAACTTTAAGAATATACCAAGCAAATGCCATTCTTTCATCATTACTATTAGGGGTCAAATACCTTAATATTTTGAGTTCTGATTTGTTCGAGAGTGAGGTGTTTTCAGCTATGGCCAGTTCTTGATGACACATAGTCAGTTAAGATTATTTTTCAACATATTTCCAGCGACAACTAATGACAGATGCTGTAGTTCATAATTTACAGTTCTAAAGCTAATATGAAATTTTACACAGAGTTTATAATCAGTTCATCACAGTCTGTGATGAACTGTGTGTATTGTAAAGAGTTGAAATTATAAATACTGTTATTCGAATTATTCAGTCTGTGTGTTTGAGGGCTATTCTTAACAAAAGCTGTCCTTGCTAAAGCTCGACTATTCGAATTGTGGAATATTACCATAAATGTTAAAATATCTATAGAGTTTCAATCCAGTATCTGCCTTAATTAATTTGAATGCAAAACTGTAACCAGGATATTCTGTATGTCCAAAAGGGGCCATAATTTGGCAAAAATACATGTGAGAGTTATGGGACTTGTGCTTTCACCTAGATTTATTAGCCTGAAGCCATAAGTGAGGCTTCAATTCAATATCTACATTAGTTTTGGAGATAGGAACTTGCATGCAAAATTTTAACCAGGTTTTTCTAAGTCCAAAAGGGGGCATAGTTTGGTCAAAATGCATCTCAGGTTTATGGGTCTTGATGCTTTTACCTAGTTTAATAACCCTGAAGACACAAGTGAAGTTTCAAATCAATATATGCATTAGTTTTGGAGAAAGTTACTTGTACCCAAACTTTATAACAGTAAACAGGATTTATTTTCAAAGTCCAAAAGAGGGCTTAATTGGCAAAATGCATGTCAGAGTTATGGGAGTTGATACTGTGGGGTTGATATTTTGACGTATAAAAAAGAAAAAAAAACATGCCTTTAAATAATAGCTATATGTACTTGCATGAGGCATATTACATCTTATATTACATTTTTTTTGAGAAAATGTTGTATTATTTCTGTGTAAGGGGAGGGGTGGGGTGGGGGGTGGGTGTGTAAAATTTTGCAATTTCAACACTGATTACGGTTGTTAATTACTTTTGTTTAAGTTGTGTATTGTCATCAAAACTTGGAAAAAAAATACAACATATTGCAGTCACAATTACACTACACAGAATCAATCTCATCTTTAGCAGTGTCAAATGTTTAAATGAAATGCTGCCAAGAAAAAGTGTTATGTTATGTTATAAATGATATAATTATTATACTAACCTTATTATGTTATTATAAAATATTAAATCTAATGAGTTTCGAAACAAAGAATATGGCTTTCGGAGTAATAAATATATATATATTTTTTAATCTGACTTGGAGCATTGTAGTTGACATCGTACTTGCTACCACCTCTATTAAGCGATTATTTTTTATTAAACAACTGGTCAAAATCCCTACGGAGCGTTTTCAGTACATAAATACATTGCATTAAACAGCATTTTTATTAAGCAACTATCAACCACACTACTGTAGTCCTGACAGGTAAAATAAAACATTTGCATGTTGATTATGAATTATTTAGGAAACGACAATTACCATCATTCTATTTAACAACTTTTTTGTTGGACAGTGTATTGTGCTATGAGGAATAAAATTATCTATCTATATTATGTTGCAAAGGGGTCCAGCACATCAGTGGATTGAGTTTTGTGACTTATTTTTGTGTCTTAGAGCGCTGAGCCATATTATATTCTATGGAGTAGTCATATTAGTATGTTTTTTATACCCTCTAGGACACAAAAATATTAGTCACATAACTCAATCCACTCATGTGCCAGACCCCTTTGTTATGTTGCATTAGACTGTTAATTAAGGTTATTGAGATTAATAAGTAATCAATTTCAGTCACTGGCTTGCACTAGGTTTCTACATTTTAAAGTCATTAACATAAATAATTATAATAATTACCGGTGACACCAATTGAAACTGAATGTAGTAAGGTTAAACATATCTCGATATACAACATGGTATCTTTAATCATGCCGATCCTCTCTTAACTAGTCATGACTGTGAGTCAACTTTGAAATCTATTCTTCTTGTTATCTTAGCAAATACAAAGCTTTATTTTGAGTTTGGTTGTGCAAATATGCATTAGGAAGTGCATATAGCTACTTTTTGCACACACAAGAATGATGCAAAAGCCAGTTATGAGCATTTAACCTGTTTTGGCACAAAACAATTTCGGAGCAAAATCAAGCTATATTCATATTTAACAAAATACTCTTTTATTGTAATGATTTTATAAAAAGTACATCTAAGGTATAAATTCATGAATTTTCAACTGTTGGAAAATTATACACATATAAAAGGAGCTCAAATTAAAGTAGGATTTATTAGTTTTTTGGCTCTCCTGAAAAATTATGAAAATGTCAGTTATCCAGTTTTTGCGCTCACATGACGAATTATTCTATTCTCTTTTTAGAAGGGTAATTGATATATTATTCCATTTTACGATTAAAAATCATTGTGTATCTATCCGAAATAAGTCTTTAACACAACGCATATTCTTTAGAAAGATTCAGGATATAGGCTTGTTTAGTAGTACATTTGTACAAGCTATGTAAACTTGAAAACCAGAACATAAATTTAAAAGTTAACGAAGTCTAAGATGAACACCAAAATATTGGGTAATAGAATCTCTTTAAGATTAACTACAAACATTTTGCTTAGAACTTTAACATTTGATGTGCTTCACTTTTCTGCTAAGGTTTTAGCGTTTTGACAAATGTTTTTAATTTTATTAAATTTAAACAAAGTTTGCTTAAGAATTGAAGCTGTAACTATAAATAAAAATCAGCGTATTCTAGGTGAATACAACTTTCGGCTAAAATGCACTTTACCGATATGTATATCCTGTTTCAATAAAAAGGACTCTTTGTGTTTCTGTGTCATGTATAGAAGAGCAATTTCCTGAAATTATTCATTTATTTCAATAATTTCATTTAATCATATCTTCTTTTTATCATTACTGGAATTTAATAGCATTATATCCACTAACAGAAACAGAGACGGAATTAAAATTTATGAAAATTTACGAAATATGTATAAAAACGTTGTTACTTTTTACTGGGGGTAGGGGTAGCGCCATGGTAAATAGAGCGAAATCTAAAACGGTGACCCCCATTTTTCTTTTACGGAATCGATAGCGATTGAAATTTTGCACGCTTGCTCAAATTTATTCAAAAAACTATCTGACAGTTTCTGAAATATAGGCGTCTTCACGCAAATTTTGGGCAAAGCTCGAATTCGGTTTTGCGTGTTTTGCGTTCATAAATCGTTTGCCTCTGATGTGACGTCGAAATAAACATGACATATTATATATCATAGGAGAGATAATTTTAATATAAACTTGAAAATAAAGAATTTTTGCCGTATTTTAGTTGTATATAAAAACGATAATCGAAAAACTAGGCAAGTACGTCATTTTGCGCTCTGCTGAAAAAATGACGTTAGTGGTCATGTTTGAAGATTTACAGCAGCAAAATGGAGAATAACAGAAAAATGAAAAAAATACCAGTCAATCGGAAATATCGTCAATTTTGATTCGGCAAAATTTCATAACGATCCGTTGACTTTCGTTAGGTGGCGATTATTACCTTAAGCCAAAACTATGCGCTTATTTTTGATATGCGCTTATAGACAAGCCATGTGCGCCTATTTTTAATATATTAGGAATATTGAAATTGCTTACCTTGGTTGAGAAAACGAAAATAAAAAAGGTCATGGACGTGCGCAGTGAACTACTTCCTTTTATTGCATAGGCCTACAGTTTTTATACGTGATGAAAGCATAATGAACTTCATTATTTGCAAAATATGGCCATTCTCTCGGACCACTCAATAATTGTTTAACAATAAGATTTTAGCGTTTTATCCATACTCTTTTCAAAATTTACAAAAGAATGACAAACTGTTATGACAGCGCAAACAATTTTTCTGGTATTTAAACATTTACTTTAATTTACTGAAAACAGTTTCTATTCGAAAAGCATGATTATCGTAAACAATTATCATTTATCAGACAATAGAAGTTATAATCTTTTAACACCTATCGACTATTCAACAGGTAAGAAAACTTGTCATCTGTATTTATGATCAACAATTATCACGGTATAATACCATTAATTACGTCTTTTTTTCTGCATCTGTTGTTTGTTTACCAGTAATTGGATATGCGCCTACTTTCGAGACAAAATTATGGTAAGGGCATGACATGCGCTTATTATCCTATACGGAATAACGGTAAGGTCGTATGCGCTTAATTCTGATATGTGCTTATATTTAAATATGCGCTTATTTACCAGATTCTACAGTATGTGTATAAAGGATAACTATATGTATTGTATATTTCATGAAGAGGTGTGAACTTTAAAACTGTTTTGAAATCGTTAATTGTTGAATGCTTTCAAAGGTTATTATCTGCATTTTAATGAATGAATGTGATTTTATATTTAGCTCGACTTTTCTCCTCACCCTGGCGTCGGCGTCGGAGTCACACCTTGGTTAAAGTTTTGCATGCAAGTACATTTGGCTATCATTTTAATGGGCATATATCTTTTAAACTTCTTTTCTTTTTCTAGGTCAATTACCAACTTCACTAGTCCCAAGTCCCATAACTCTGACATGTATTTTGGCCAAGTTATGGCCCCTTTTAGACTTAGAGAATCCTGAATAAAGTTTTATATGCATGTTACTATCCAAAACTAATGCACTGGATTGAAACTCTTACTGGAACAAGTATTACAACTATCTAGAGGTGATATCGATATCTTTTAATTTTTTGTTTCAGTAACTATATATTCAAAACAAGAATAACATCCTGTGATGAATTATAATCAATATTATATGATAGATGACATTAATATTACAACTGTGATATCTGTGAAATACTGTGATAATTATGCTATGTAATTTGTATTGACATGAAGTGCACAAATAAAATTATTATGATTATTATTATTATTATTATTATTATTATTAACATGTAGGGTAATATTCCTGCTTCTTGGACAACAATTCAAATAGTCAGGCATTGGCTGTCTTACGGACAGCTCTTGTTTAATTGGTAAGAAAAAAGAAATAAAAATGTAATTAAATATTATTATGATAATATCATATTAAAGGGAAGTAATTAATAAACAAATTAAATGCAAGACATGTTTATGGTACTAATGAAACTTGTTTTTAAAATAAAATACCAGTGAAAGTTAATACCAGCGTTGGTCAATACAGATATGCACTGCATATCAACGTATTGTATTGCAATTGTGTAATAATGTACACAGTAAAACTGCGACTTGTGTCTGAGTTCATATTCTGGAAATCTATAATTGTTAATAGTTTCTTTATATCTATTGATACCAGTCGTAATTTAATTTTTGAATTAGTGGCAAACTGATATAAAACACATTTATTGTACTATATGATATAAAACGGAGGTATTTCTATGTACAAACAAAAAAGAAACTTAACACGGGCGCGTGTGACCTTGACCTTTGCACATGTCACATTGTTTGTAATGGTGAATATTTATACAAAGTTATGTAAGTATACATATTATGCCTCATTAGTATCATTTAGTGTTTAACGACATGGTTCAGACAACTAAATTATATAAAGGGAGATTATTTAAAAAGTGAGCAAGAGAGACTCCTGACTTTTATACATTTCAGTTTCTTTGAATGACCTTTATCATTGTGTGAAATATTGGATAATGTTGGAGATATTCTTTGGAAAATAAATGTTATAAGTTTAATAATGGAAGATAAGTTTAAAAAAGTAAGCTACAAAGCACTTTCAACTAATCTCCTTAATATTTGTATGAAGTTTGAATAAATTCCATTCATCACTTTTGGATAACGTATTAATAGTATTTATAGACTGACATTTTCTAACCATTGACTAGATAAAGTGCATTACCTTTCAACCTAATTTCAGACATTGTTTCTATTCGTCTTGTTCTGTTTTAGCTTTGCATAAATATATTCTAAATGACTGAAAAACAGTTTCATAATACACTTAGGGTACAATTTTCCGGAAAAAAAATTGCGAGTACATAATCATTTAAAAATACACAGAAAAAACGCAAATTCATAATTTGATAGCATGACATTTTGACCCCTCATAGTTATGTTTTTTGGAGACAGCTATCAAAGTAACTGGGAAGGTTCAAGCTTCAACGAATATGTCGTCCTTGGGCATAAACATGTTATCCCTCACTGAATGATTTCAAGGGCAATTTTGTCATTAAAACCACCTGACAATAACTAAAAAGATCAATAGGGAAAATAAGGAGTAGCCATATAATTACTGTACCATTAGACCTTCTGTTCGTCATCCAGTTTTATGTCCATTCCATATCTGGGAAGAATTTCGGAAAACTAGCTTCACTTGTTTATAATGACAAGGCAATGCGCGCAGTGCACAACCCAGGTCAATCGATCAAAGCCCACGGTTACACTTTAAGGTCAAAGATTGAAAAATGTAACTTTCCATAAACGACAAGTATTCTAAACAGCTCGGAAGATTTTCATAAAGCAAGCATCGAATATTTACCTCATCAAAACGACATACAGAACGCAAATTCCAGTTCATTAGGTTCAAGTTCATGGTGACACTTGGAGGTCAAAGATCATATAGCTAAAACATTTATGAGCTTACTATCTTCTTAAGCACTTGGAGATTTTCTTAAAACTATCATAAATTGTTGACCTCATCAAGACGACAGGCAGAGTGCACAACTCGGATCGTTATTTTAAAGGCAAATATATATACAACGTTTTTGCATACAGGTTAATGTGATCTTAAGCAACAGGCATCATCTACTGACCATCACTTAAAAATTCCCACTTGACAGTCAGTATTTGACATTTAGCATTTAGAAGTAAGCACTACATTTTAGTCTAGTCCAGATCTCTATAAATGCGAGAGGTACAGGCATTTCGTTAGTATTTGGTATCATTTACATTTTATTATAATTTGGATACGCTAGTTCAAAAATATATATTGGCCATCTGACAAATGATTTTATAGGGCAAAATGATGGAAAAAATGGCCGCCAAATTAAGATATTTCCAGTATAAATATGCAATAATATCGCAATTTTTCAAAATTATGTGGGTTTCTTTATAAAAGTAATGGTTAACATAGTAACAGATTAAATAAAGAACACTGTTTTCAAAGATGAATCACATTTAATCTAAATGTATTCTCTGTGAATAGAAAAATAAATATTTAAAAAACACTCTAACTTGACTATTTTGCCAAAATGATGGTTCACGTTGGTTATAATTGCAAGGCTATTGCTGAATACACAATTTTATATTTGGAATCAGTTTACAGGACAGAAGCTAAATCCATAAACTGTTTATCATATAATTATTTCAAAATGATATAGATTGAAATATTTGAACCTTAAAGTATGTTTTCACAGTCCCATTTCATATGATAATTTATTTAATCAAGTTCATACAGCTGGTAGAGCAATTACCGCATTTACTTATATCAGTACATAAGAGCACAGTCTTTTTACATTTGCATCTGAGGGTCCTACATCCAGATGTACACTTACAAGCAATGAACTCTATACAAGAAATAGGATCACGGGTAGTAAGAACTGGCTGCAACCTCCCATCCTATGTCAGTAGTTGCAGGCAGGTCTGCTGTAAGAACAGTTGCTTGGTCATACAAGAGCTGGGTAAATTATTTAAATGAGCTCTTCTTGATGTGAAATGAGCAGGCATCACTGGTTGGGGCATGTGTTTAGGACTTGTATTCTTGCCAAACATAACATTTCGAGCACAGTCAATACTTACATTATCCTGGCCATACATTTCGCAAATAAAATATTCACAATTTTTCATTACTTCATCAGACAATTGTCCATATCCAAGACCTTCTATCAGTTTTGCATTGGCTGTAAAAAACTTTAAATGCAGATTTTTTAGAGATTCCACAGAAATATGATGTTGTGTCACAGCCAATGAGCGATGAAAAGGCAAGAAAATTTCTACTCAACTCTATCGTTATTGATGATTTATCTTACACTTTTCAATATGAATGTGTTTTTTATTCGCTGTTCTAGCCATCATCCATACAGTTGTATTTATTTCCTGCAGGTGGCATAGTAAAAAAACGTCAGAATCTCTGACAGAAACAACACCAGTGATACAATTTGAATGTTTACTGCAGTGAACGGCATGGAGAATGATCCTTTGTCAGATTTCTTGTGTTTAGCTTTTAATTCATCAAAATTATGTTCACTGACATTGCTTTAAATAGTTTCTTTTTCCTGAAAGCCACCACCAACCACCAACGTCTTTTCTGTAGGAGCTTGCATGATAAGCTTTTCTGATAATCTAGCTAGGTAAATTATGTTTGCAGAAATTGTTAAAATGTTACACAAGATTTTTTGTAATGGTTCACCCCTAATTTCAATTACTCACCTCATTGGTTGATATGTCCCTGTGCGTTGTTTCCTGGTGTTTGATTTAGTGATGCCTATACCGGTCAATCACTACATCGATTCTTTCATATTTTTTCAGTGGCAATGTGTTTAGTTACTGTATTCAGCAAACTTTCACCTTGCAAATTTGGATTGACCACATTATATCTTTGTAATATATTTAGAACAAATTTTTCAGCATTTTGGCCCACAGCTTGCCTGCTCTTTGATGTTTCCTGGTGCACAAGTATGTCTTTGTCATTGACTTGGTCAGAAGGCTATGTTAGACCTCAGATTGTATGATAAAAGTTGTAGGGAATCTTGTTATACCAATCATTCCTCCACCTTCCTTTCCAGTTGAATTCGACCATTCTTTACTTAGATCAGGATCTACCTGATTGAATTTGGATATTGACCTCTTTACCACAAAGTTGCCTTTTCTGAACTCTTGCAAGATTTTTTCATGCAGCTGATGTGCATCGGCCAGATAGAACGATTTGCCGAAGTTCTAAAGCTCTCAAATGGTTTTAGATGAAAAGCTAAAATGTCGTGCCAAAGCCCAGGTATTTTCAAATCATTAGAAAATGCTGAAAATTGACTGCCCATTAGCAAAAAGATAAAAAAAATGAAAATAAGTCCATTGAAACCTTAATGAGCATGAAAGATAGTGTTAATTTTCACCAGTTATTATGATGCATACATATTCTAAAGTTGATTGTTCAATAAAATGATCTTACCAGGATAAAATATGGTATACAGGGTATTCTGTTCCACATAGCAAATGTCGTGTTATTTAAGTTTTAATTTCCTCATGGTATTTGTCTAAAATGACTATTTTAAGACTGCTTTCCTCATGGTATTTGTCTAAAATGACTATTTTAAGACTGCAAAACCATTTCATCAAAAATATCATATCCTTTTTGACATTAAAATTCCAACAGCAGTTTTCAATCTCATACTTAGTCTCATTTTTCTATTCTATGAATGATGTTGGATATTTTTTATTTGCTTTATAAAAATTGTCTTCAACTTCCCCATTTTTGAACCTCGTAAACTACACATTTTTAACTTCTGATACATTGATAAATATTTACTTAAATATTCTAGTTATATGAAATAATTTGTTCAAACATATCTAAAGATAAACATTTGTATCATAAAGTACAATCAATGGAAATAAAAAATTTAAAAATAGGAGTCCATTTCTTTGCCCACATTTTTAACCCTTTCGGAGGCATTTGCCAGATGGCCAACTTATGTTTTTGCATTTAGCATACCCAAAATATCTAAAAAATGTGTTGAACCAAATACTAACAAAAAGCTTGTAACTTCTTAAATACGCCGCTTATATCTGCAAAATATTTGTAATTACTTAAAAATACCATGAGTTAATTAGATTGAAATATATCCTAGAACTAACTTTCAATGAGCAATATTACAATTTAATCTATCAGTAGTAACAAGTGACTACAAGGACATCGTGATTATGATTATTTATTACATTATGCATTGTAAGTTTGTACCTTGAATAAGCACAGCTGTATAATTTCAACACCATTCTTAAAGACATTTCATCTTGATATAAGTCTGTTTTATCAAACAGCCCTTCAGTGTCAATCCACCGAAAGTCAATGTATCATTTTCCTCTGAACCTTATGTACAAAAGGCCGTTGGCGGCGCAGTCAAAGAAGTTCGTTGAAAATATACATAATGTGGACTCAAATGTTAGTACAATAGATATTATCAGAATACAATAATAATTATTTCGTTCCAGTAATGGCGCTCGACAAAATTAGAGACAATGTAGAGTTTGGAGATAACAGGATGAAACAAAACAGTTGCTTAAATAGAATTAGAATTCCAAACGTTTTGACTAACCATTTAAATGATTGTACTTCAGGCACACATGATACATTACTCATATCAATTAATCATACTAAATATATCTCAATCCATAAATTTGCACTGAAAAATATGGGTACTAGTTTTGGGTTCTTGGACACGAAACATGCAGTGTATTTAAAGGTTTCGTTTTTGTTTAATTTGGTTTTAAGTCACATAGGCATAATATTGAAGTAATAGGGCGACCGTCCTGCTTTTGATGATTGATGTAGACCACAGGTTCTTCTCCAAGTATTATTTCAGTTGAGGAAGGCAAAGTGTAGAACTACCGGCCTTCTGTAAGGCAGCTGGATTGGTTCTTCACATGAAATAAATTTACACCCAATATGAGGTTACGAATCCATACGGGTGAGGAGCTATTGTTACGAAGTCAGCAACCTTAACCACTTTGTTTTTGTTATTCTTCATTTGTTCTTTTGTTTCAATGCTTAAATCTCAAAAATCATTGAATCATAATATTCTATTTTATATTCCAGTCATCACATATAGACGAGACTACCAAGTACACAGGTACAATTTTCTTTTATCATGACAATAGTGTTAAATTTTACTAAAAGAGAAATATAGTAATGACTTTTCTTAATTTTTTCCTATGGACAGATTTTCAAAATTTGTTTAAGTATTTCGTTTTCAGTATGTACTCTGTCGTTTTCAGCAATTAAAAGGATGTGTTTTTATGTTTTGGATAGGATAAGTGCATGGCCAATTTGAAATTGGTATCAAAATTGAGAACAAAGAACTGAAGCAAACTAACAATAAATTTCATGAGAAATTGGTTTAATTTTCATAAATGTCCACTTCACCACGAGGAATATTGCTTAATTGACACAAATGGTTATGATGTAGATCTATGACAAATCTTAAAACTTATATGATAACATGAAAAATGTTTTCCTTAAGTTTTGATTTTTTAAAATTCTCGGATATCGTAAACTGTAACTATTGAAGCTGCTCCGCTACAAGTCTTCATTAATGTCGTGATGTTGCAGAAGTAATCTTCAAATTGAATTTTGAAATGGATAACAGTTAAAATTAAGTATAAATTAATATAATATCTCTAAACAGATCATAATCTATGAAAATGGTGGCCTTTTTCAAAATGGTCTATCTAAATAATATTTGAATAATATCATTTAAATATTGATATAGTTTTAAGGCGTTTTTGTTAATTGTTATGAGAAATAAAAGTGGTGTAAATTGCATACATGCTCTTTGGATGTGTGTATATTGCAATTTTGGGAACAGAATTTTAGCAAGGACTCTACTTTTATTTTAATTTAAACATGTACAAACAACCTAAATCTGTATTCAAGCAACAGCTGTTTATCTGGATGTCCGCCATATTATTGATAGATAGTTTATCAAACAAAGAGTTACAACCCATGAGTTTGTGTAGTAACGGTAAACATGTTTTAAATATCTATAACTAGAACCAACAAACCTACCACTTTAAACGATTATTTTCATTTCTCGTTATAACTAACATATTACCTACACTTTTGCGGTTACCGACGAAGCTTGAACCTACGCTGAGTTTAAAAGGGAGTAAACAAAGAAAGAAGCTATTAAGCGCATTGTTGACTCTCTATGGGAGAAGGCACTGCGCTTTGGGTTGGTAACATATACAGCAAAATATACCATGGATTAAATTGCATCTTTTTTGCTTCAAAAAGTGGTTATTATAGAAGAAACAAGACGCAGATACTAGGTGTCCAAGGGTCATGATCTGAGCAGTAATACATGAATGTCCCTGACAAAACATTTCAAAAACATGAATTGTCTTGTTTGTATAATATTTTTCACCCGTTAATACATTAGCGAATCAAGTGGATCATGTTTACAAACTTCGTCAAGCAGGGTTTATTAGGCTTATTTTTATTGCCGTTTAACATCATGATATAAATAAATTTTCTATATGTTTTCACTTGTTTTCAGTTTTCAAAACTTTGGACCCCAAAAAAAATTTCTGAAACGCTTTTAGTTGAGCTCTACCAAATTTCCCATGGATAAAGGAATTTTGTTTTGTTTATTTGTTTTGGGTGTAACACCGTTTTTCAACAGTATTTCCATTATGTTACGGCGGGCATTTAGCCTATCCAGTGTTCCTGAATTCTGTTCTAGTACAAACAAGTAAAGTAACTGCAAACTTCCCCGCATGAATCAGAGGTGGGGGACGAATGATTTCAGACACAATATCTTACATCAAACCGCTACGGAGAACATACGGCCCGCCCAAGGATCGAACCCTTGACCCCGCGATCTATAGATCGCGATCTCCCTATTGAACTAAGCGGGCAGGTGAAAGGAATTTTGAGCCTGTAAACTTACACTTAACAATGTCTTCCAAAACTATTAGTGATAGTGTATATTTTCTAGTTACTTTATACAGCTAATTCCCAAAATTTACACCCGTTTTCAAATATTGGTACATCAAAAAGCTCTAGTACATGTCTGACTGAAAGAATCGTAAAATTTTGTATATATGGTTTTAGCTTAAAGATAGCTTTAAGTGCCTGTTCTGCTAAGGCTTAGAAAAATGCGATTCATCTGTTGAAAAGACAATGACCAGAAAAGAAAATTTTATTTACGATTTTTAGACTTGCATTATCATAATTATTTAGAATTCAAACCAGACATACTTCGACAGACTACAAGTCAAAATCTTATGGAAAGTTTACATAACAAATAAACAAATGTTCATTTTTATTTAGCATGTGGGTAACTTAACAAATGTTATCGGTTGTTCCCATATTGGTTCTAAACCCCGCCTCAACATTAGTTTGATAATAATATGCAAACAGAGTCAATCTTGTGTTTAAAATTCGTGAACATAATTTGCCATGTATGCTAAACAAAGTTATTCTGCAGAAGTGTCAGGTTGATAAGGGTCCCCCTTCTTTAAAAAAAGCTGTGATAATAAATCCTTCTAAACATAAGTGTGGGAAATTACCACATTCAAGAAGTTTATTGAACAGTCTTAATATTTGTATATATGTTAATAAATCTTACCTACCATGTTCAAAATATTTGTTTGAAAAGTAGCATGACCTCAATTCATTTTTTACAGTCTCGTCAATTTTCTGTTCCAATGATTTCGACATTAACTTCTTCGAGCAAACATTGAAACTCCTTTCTTTCAAAGGTTTCGTAAAAGTATATAGCGTCTTCGTCTGGTTGATTTAATACTGATTTTGGGTTATTAATTGCTTTGGAATAAGCTGCACACTGCTGTGTCAAAATATTGTGATTTTTGGTTTATTTGTTGTTTTTTTTAATTTACTGTACTTTCTAGTTATTTCCAATATTTTTGGCATTTTTCACTTTGAAGTAATCTAATTTTGATGTCTGAACTTTTACATAATTGAGACATTTTTCCCTAAAATTAATTATATTCTCTTGTAGATTTTATCATCTTTATTAAATTATCCGTTTTTTATCTATCCTAAATAAAATTTCTGTAAAACTCGTTTTGTTTTGTCTTCATTATTTACCATACCATTTGTGATTTTGCTTGAATGGATTCTTTTATTATTTTTCGTGAAGATACGATTGTGCCGCATACATTCACGAAAAAGTATTAAACTGTGCAAAAGTGTCATCGATATTCTCTTTTTTTATTTAATTTTACTCGTGATAATCAACATCAAAACCTTAAATCTGTATCAGTATTCAAATATGATTTAGGTGGGCCATTTTGAATTATGCCAACATTTTCATTGATATTGATCTCTTTTCAGATATCTTCATTTTTTACTTAGTTTATTTATAATTAGGTCAGTTTTATCTAAATAGATAAATGTAATTTTATTTAAGTGCAGCAATAGATTTTTGCGTAAACTTGTCATATTAAGACGGCTATTTTGTATAATAGCGCCATATTTGTTATAATTTCCTTAACAAGTTTTTACAATAACAGAAAAAAAATGTAATCTGTTTCAAAAATCAATATGAAGCTTACCTGTACATCATCGTTCCATCAATAGATAATTGTTTCAGTCTATTTGCTTTTATCAAGCCCTATCTCGGGCGATTATTCCAAAAATGATGGACATATTGTTAATAGAAAGAACTTCCTAATTACCTAACAAGAGTTTTTCAGTTTTGAAAACATTATCAGATGTTTATCAGTACAACAATTATGGTTTGTTTATGATTTAACTTCTCCATACACCACCTCATCTACAGTATATAAACACACACCTCAACTACAGTATATGTCTGGCAGAGCTATTTAGGGCCTTTTTCACTTCTGAAGTTTCAAAAGTAGGATGAAACCTTTATGCTTGTATCACCATATGCACACTAGTAATAGCTGTTATTTTCAGGTAAATGATATCACATGATAACAGCAAATGCATATACTGTTTTGCTTGATTTTTTCCGTTTAATGATTATTATGAAAGGGAGAATGAAAACGTTTTTCATTTCAACTGTATGCAAAATAAGAAATAACTTATTTTATTCTGTTCCTTTAACATTAGCAGAAGCCATTGAAATGTATACATACCACTCTTCATGCTTAGGGTTTCTGCAGATTTAAAAGCGCGAATCAATGTGCATTAACCCTGTATTATTGAAAGTAAATCAAATATAACTTTTATTCAATATAATTTAAGGTATATCATGCATACAAACATATCATGCATACAAACATATCAACAATACTCCCCATGGCTTAAAGCTGTACTTTTATATAAGCACCTAACAAGTCTTTTAACACAACGCTGATTTGTTGATATTAACTGACAATATAATTATAGCTTTTGTGGGCAGCGAAACATGCCCATAGATTTATCATACAACAATTTTGAGTAACGCTTCTTAGATTCACTGTTATCAGAAATACATTTCTTTAGTACATATTTGTCGACATCTATATTTCATAACAAAAACAAAGCGTATGAAAATGAGCAAACTTGCTTTGATCTGAAATAATCTACAAAAGAAATAGTACTTCAGCACCATACGCCAAGATCTATAATCGGTATTAAAATCAAGTTCTGTCTTTTGTTAACATATTTTTTGTTAGAACTCAGTTCCTGTTAGAAATGTTAATCGAAAGTTTATTTTTTTAATAACACCAAAGCGCTTGTTTTTGTCACATAATCAGAAAACATATTGCAACGTGACAAAGTTATTCACGTGACCAAAACAAAGTCTAAAGTACCTTAAACCTATTCAATATCATATTCACTCAATGTGTGCGTATCAGTTTTGGTGGAAAATCAATTCGTTTAGGGGTTTAGGAAATAGTGTTCGGTGCGCATCGTTATTCGACGACTTGAGAGTTCGCCGAATAATACTATGACGCCTTGTGTTCTACTTCGATACTGAATGGCGTAACGGAGCGGGGGTTGGGGGTGGGGGGATGGGGCGAGAAAGTCGCACTCATTTCCCGAAAATACAAACATATGCACTTCAATTTGATTTAATTTTACATTCTAGCTAGAGCTTGTTACTGATATATTTTTAAAAGATATAACTGATTCGAAAGAAACATTATTTTAAACAAGTTCGCCTTTTAATCGCCAGTAGATTCGCAGTGTTATCGTCCCCAAATTTTCACGTACCGGCGTACGACTTCTTCCCGGATACAATAGCGGGTTTCGGAAGACTGCAATTAAATCATTTGAGACAATTCAAACTTAGTTTGAAAATTTTGAATTTTCAGTAAAAACTTGCGTGTTGTATTACGAGGCAAATATTAATCTCTAGCTGAAAACAGGACTTAATGCAACCTAAAGATCATAATGTATGTTAAAATTGGAGACACTAGTAGTTGATTTGATTGTTTTTGAAAATTGAATTTAAACACTTTAATTTCATTGTTAGTATTCTTTTATGGATGCTTTTAGTTTAAGAACTATTCAGAAGTGTCCTTTATCTATGTATTTATGTCTAATATATATTCAAAGCCTGCTTTCACCAAGATGAGGAAGCTTCTTTTTTAAATCACATGTCAAGGTCACAGAGGCCTGAACATGTCAAGCCGTTTCTGCTCAATAACTTAAGAACCACTTGACCCAAATGTTGAATCATAATAGGATGATTGGACATGTAGGGTAGATGACCCCTATTGATTTTTGAATCACTTGATCAAAGGTGAACGTATCAAAAGTTTATTGTTATGTAAAACAATTATGCTTTAGAAAGAGTTACTGTACCAATAACAGTGTTGGTGCTCCTAATGAACTTTAATGAATGAAAGAAAACATTTCTTTTCTATCTTAACTTGTGGTACAATCTACATCAATCTATAAATATGCAAAATTATAGAACAATCTGTCGGCAATTAACTAAGAAAAACATCTTTAATAGGAGAAAGTCAATGATGATATCACACAGTGAATTGCCAGTATACTTATCATGCAGGAAAACTGTCCATGTGGCTTATGAAAAATTGATGGTTGTACTCTAACGTCTGTCCATGCCAGAAACAATGCCCGGAAGTGCACATAGTAATTAAATGTGCTAGGGTTTCAATTAAATGCAATCATATTACCTAGACCATGTTCACTGTTTCTTGAAAAAAATTCATGTTACTTGTCTTTTCATCAAATATATCGTAGGGGATCTAAAAACATGTCCATCTTAAGGTGACCGCAGATATGTTATGCCATAATACTTATTTGAGTTTTGAAAATTGCACATAAAGTCTTGCTACATAGATTGTGCCAATGTTACTAACTAGGAAAAAAACCTGATGGTAAAAAGATAAATATGTGCTTTTGAAAATTTAATTAGAAAATCATTAGTAGTATATTGTGTAACTATAAACTATAAGCAGTTTTAATCAGTTTTGACTAACTGTTAAAGGCATACTTTGTTAGTGGCAACCTTGATTTTATGCATCAGTTTTTTCATTTATAACGATTTCTTCAAATCAATATAGCAATTTGTTGATGTTATAATAAAAACATTAACTACTCTCATATTGCATACAATAATGTAAACAACTAAAAACATTTTGAAGGCTTTGAATTTTACAAAAAGTTCAACTTCAGCTATTCAGCAACTATAAATGCTGCAGGAAATTTACAATGTTGTACTTTCTTTCAATTCTAGAGAAAAATTAAACATCTGGTACAGGTAATTTGAAACAGTTCGTTAATCTTGTTGCCGGTCAGTTTAGGGTGGCTATTGCCAGGTGGTACTAATTGCTCTTTATGAGGTTATATCTCCTAAGAATCGCATTTTATAAGTCTGTTTAGATGAGCCTGGAGAGAAAATGTCTTTCTGAAAAATTAGCATTGTCAGTATGAAGAAAGAAATTAACATTATTACAGATTATTTGATTTCAACAGACTTTGTAAGCCTAAGGGACCAGAACATGGAAAAACGTTTCTGACCAATAACTTTAGAATCATTTGACCCAGAGACTTCAAACTTCATACAATGATAGGAATTAAAGAGTAGATAACCCTTTATTGTTTCTGGGGTAATTTGAGCTAAGGTCGAGGTCACAGACGTCTGAACATGGAAAAATTCTTTCCGATCAATAACTTGGAAACCACTTGACCCAGAATGTTGAAACTTCAAAAGGATGATTGGACATGCAGAGTAGATGACTCCTATTGAGTGGGCTTACTCGATCAAAGGCCAGAGTCACAGGGGCCTGAACATGTGAAACGGTTTACTTGAGAACCACTTGACCCAAAATGTTGAAACTTCATAGGATGATTGGACATGCTAAGTAGGCGATCCCTATTGCAGCCAACAAGTGTCTCTCTGACTTTCGCTCCTATCTCCTATTGACTTCTTGTACAAAAATATCGTCTTGTTTGAAAATTAATCACCCCCCCCCCCCCCCCCCCCCCCCCCACACTTCCAAGAAGGAGGGATATATTGTGAATATCAATGTTTGATTTGTCTGTAGACCAACGGTTTCCGGATAATAACTCAAAAATCCTTGGGCCTAGAATCATGAATGTTGATTGGGAAATTTTGTCATGACCAGCAAATGACCTATTGAGTTTGAGATCAGTAGGTCAAAGGTCAAGGTCACAGCGACCCGGAAAAATAGAACTGTTTAGCCAGATAAGTAGAGAATGATTTGGTCTAAGATCACATTTGATACGGAGGTCATTTATGACCCATAATTATTGATTTGAGGTCAGTACGTCAAATGTCCAGTGCACAGTGACCAAATACTAAATGCATCATGGGGGCATTACGTGTTGTATGAGCTGTTGTTATAACTAGAATCTCCAAACATCACATAATTATCAATTAGTGCATGACTTTTGCTCACATTTACTATCACCCCCCTTGTTCCAGTAAAAGCAGAGTGTTATACCATTGATTTGTAAAAGAATGAAAATGCTTTGAATTCAAAAATGATTTTAAGCAAAACCTCACATAATTATCAATAAGCACATGAGCTTTGCTCATACATTTTGTTATCCTCATTGACTTAGTAAAAGCATAGTTACCCTTGATTGGGTAAACAAAAGGTTGAACATGCTTATTGATAAAAAGTAATTCAACTGGAATCACCATACTTAAACCAGCTGTTAATGTCCAATACCAGAAGCTGTCAACCACTGCCCACATCAGTCCTCTCAGTGCTTTGATTATTTCTGTCATACAGAACAGTAATGAAAAGACCATTAACTTTTCAAAGATTTCATCAGCCGTTTCATAGATTTAATTTAATTTTACACATTTCTGGGTCACGTTTCTGTATAAGAAGGTTCTTTAATTAGTCAATTACAAACTTTATGAAAGTAAGGGAAGAGTATTTCTTAGAACTTAAGTTTACGGGGCTGTCCAATTTCGGGTAAGTGTTACAAAGTCATCTTTTAATGTATCCCTAAAATAAAAAATATTTAGCCTCATAAAACTGTTCTTAGTAACTCTTTGTTTTGATGTACATGTTTGCATGCTTGATTTGTATTACACATGGACCATTCTTTAACAATATGGGGCCTCCGTGCTTAAGTTGTTAAAGTCGCTGACTTCAAATCACTTGCCCCTCACTGATGTGGGCTCGATCCTCACTCGGGACATTGAATTATTCATGTGAGGAAGCCATCCAGCTAGCTTACGGAAGGTCGGTAGTTCTACCAAGGAGCCCGCTCGTGATGAAATAATGCAAGGAGGGGTACCTTGGGTCTTCCTCCACCATCAAAGCTGGATAGTCGCCATATGACTTATAATTGTGTTGGTGCGACGTAACACTCAACAAAATAAATAAATAAACTTTAGCAATACCTAATAATGTATCAAAATTTCTGAGGTAAATAAACACTAGTTGACTAAAGTTCAAATATTCAAAACTTGTATTGATCCTCCTTGATGTAAAGCGTTTATGTGCATTTTAGGAAATTTAATCAAATTTAATTGATATAACTGTTATAAAAAATGCTATAAATTTCATGGTGTTTTCCTCGGCATGTTTAATGGTGAGTTTTGATTTTTCATTACATTTAATAAGTTACCCCTTAAAAATTTCAGCCTGTTATATTTACTTTTGCAAGATTCTGTATGGTAAATTAATGATTGTAAGTGTTTAAAGGGACCGACAGAAGTTCTGCATGCAGTTGCGATATTTTAAAAGTTTTAATGTAATTTTTGCCCGCCCCATAAGCGTCATGAGCTTTATTCCATAATTTCAGCATGTCAAACTTTAAATAAAAAGATGCGTTTTCTAATAACGCCCTATTATGTTTCTTCTCAGACGTTCCTAATTATATGGGATATGTCTTATTATTATTAAATCAAACACGATTTTGTATGATCTTTTAGAGGTGTTGTTGGACAATGGTTACGCAACTGCCAAGATAAAACATATGTCACTTTGGTGACCACATCCTGAGCTTTTGTCGTCGAACAAAATTCTCACTCACGTAGCTGATGCTATGAACATGCTATTTAAAAAAGACATAGGAAGTATGGCGTGGTTGATAGTTTGTGACATGCGTTTTTTTGTTAAATCATTGAGTCTTAATATTTAAAAATGTGTTAGGTTTTATTTTATGATCGGGTTTTGTTGTTTTCTCTTCCTTTCGGCTCTCTAACATTGACATGTATTGATATAAGCATAGTACCTAAATCTAAGTTTGTCACACATGCCATCTTGAGAAATGCATGAGTTAAAGGGTCATAATGCATTTGAATAAAATGTGACAGTTACATTTTGTTGGTATGAACATAGAATATATTGTTTTCTTGTTATGTCTAATGTTTGTATTTGTCACAGACTTGACTATATGATTTAATACAACGTACTATGAAAAGCAATGTTTCGATTATCCTCCTTTATGACATTTCACATGATAAACTGTTTTCAAAAAAAATTAAAACAATGCCGCGTAATCTCTGAAATACAGTGTCATAAGAGTTTTTGTAATTTGTCAAGTGATGTTCTTTTGCATAGTTCTAGTATTCTTTCTTAAACAGTATAGGATGACACCATTAACCGAGGGGTTTGTACCTCTATATGCAGCTCCTATGGGCGTACCAGATGCTTTAAGCACTAGTATTGGCAATAGGGTAAAATGACCTCAAGGGGAGGGGTGCGGTCATGACTGTTTGTTATTATTAAGCTGTAATTATTATCATTGTCATTAGTAATATTGTTGTAATAACTATTATTATTCTTATGTACAACGACAGTGAAAATATCATTTATAAAAATAGGCGTTTCAGTTTCTTTTCCATCCTCGGGTTTAGTAATAATTAATCCGCGGAGCGCGTTCAGTCAGAGAGTCGCCTCAATTAGGAAAGAATAATTTTATCGTCAGAGGTTATTGTTCCTTAGGTCACGGAGTTTGATTAGCATGCTTGTAACGACAACAGCTTTCGAGGTCAGTTGCTCAGTCAAGGGTGACTTACCAACGCTAAGTGTTCCTTCAAGAGAAGGAACAATAAGATAGGATAAACGGCTTCACATTTAAGGTACTAGATACTTCCTCTATTCAAGGAAAGTCGTACTTCAGTTTCATAAACATGGCACGCTGTTCATCCGAACCAGTACCTTTCGTCTACATTCGTTTGGACTTATGCTAATTGATAAAACAAATGTAATGATAAAAGGTAATGGTAAGTAGCTACGTCTTCCCGTGGTTCATATGTTTTATGCACAAACATGTATTCAGGACAAAAATGTTTTCCGACCTCCCTGCCAAAGCGGAGACGTTTGATTTCATTGTTTACCACAAAGAAGGCAATGTGCGAAACCAAAAGGGATCCGTTCTCTCATTTCCACAGATAGTGACCGAAATGCATATACACCATGGGGTATGCTTTTTGATATATGAACATGGCATTAATAAATTTCAGCCAATGAACGACTGCGGTTAATAATTTGAGCCGCGCCATGAGAAAACAAACATAGTGGCTTTGCGACCAGCATGAATTCAGACCAGCCTGCGCATCCGCGCAGTCTGGTCAGGATCCATGCTGTTCGGTTTCAAAGCCTATTGCAATTAGAGAAACTGTTATCCAACAGCATGGATCCTGACCAGACTGCGCGGATGCGCAGTCTGGTCTGGATCCATGCTGGTCGCAAAGCCACTATGTTGTTTTTCTCATGCCGCGGCTCATTTATTCCTAAATTGAAAAAAATATTTAGGAACTTTAAACATATAAAAATATGCCCTCTCATAGTGGAGACAACTCAAAATAATTTTCATCCAAGGAACATTCTACAAAATTACGTTGTTTGACACTGTTTGTTCGATTTTAGAATAATCACACTCTAGTTGATTTTTGTGTGCCCCACTGCTAAACTTGTTAATGGCAACAGCAATCTTTAAGTGCCGTGTGGCGGCTGTTAAAAAGTCACCCCGTACTTGAATTCAGTGTTTTTAGATTTTCTTGTCCTTTATGATCATGGAGTCCATTTAATAGATGTATAATAGAGTTCCGCTTTAGCCGGCGCTAAGGGGGCGTGAGAGGTGTTGCACATTCCATTACCTCTCATGAACAGACTCAATCAAACCGAGCCTGTTATTATTCTGCTTGGTTGCATTTTATGCTTCTGTAACATATTTCGGTGGGTGCTATTATATATCCGAGCGGTCTAGATAAAATACACTAATATCATAAAAAGACAAGAAAAAGTATCAGAATGCAATCACACTAAATTAAAGTACCTAAAATGCCGTATATATAATTTTCCTTATGATTACTTGCCAAATTGATTTTTGTAGCGAATAACTATTATCTAAATTTTCCTCAAGCTATCTGCTTATATTATTGATTTAAAAAAAAATATATTCGAAAAAGATTAGGTTATATAGGTCTATAAATGAATCAGAAGAAAGATTTAAGATACTTGAAATACCAAGAACTACAATGTATAAAAATAACACTTAGCTTTCAGCAAAATGCCTAACTAAAATAATCACCTGACTGCCATGACCCAGGCTTCTATGACCAATAAAGACACAGAATGCCCTTACCTGTTCTTTGTAGGAATATTAGCCTAAAATCCTGGTGCAACTAGTATAATACGCCTTAAAAGACTCTTAAGATGCCACAGAGTACTACGACCCGGGCCTCCAATGCCTTTCAATATATCAAGCTGAAGAATGCCTTTATTTTGCTTTACAAGGGTCTACTTGGCACTGTCGTCCCAAAGTCCCAGCTTGACTAGTGCAACAAAAAAAATAATTAGATAATTGATTATTATCGATGTGTCTCCTTCGAAATCAAACTTTGAACTGAGAGTCACCTAAAGTGAAGCCAAGTCCTTTTACTTGCGTTTTGGTCTGCGCATGTGCAAACATACTTATCCAATGGAAGTTCTTCTTGCAAATGCGTAGTGCTATTGAAAATAACTAGGTAGAACGTGCACTGATTGGATAAGAATACTAACATTCATTTCTCGTGAACGCCGTCCTGACATTAACTGATTATACATGTAAGTATATATGCAAACAATTATCACTAGATCTGCGAAACTCTCCCACACTAGCCATCTTTAAAAGGAGACTCTTTTCTGGAGGACATAAAACCCCCGACCACTACTATATTGGAGACCATAAATACCAGATTCTCCATTGCATACTATTAAAATAAAACTTTCAACAACGAAAGAGGATCTTAAACATAAGAATTATAAATGATTTAACGAAAGATAAATGCTTTAAATAAATCTATGCTTTAATTTACGCTAAATGTGTACGGTAAGTACTGAACAGCATAATAGAAGGGGAAAGAACTATGTAGCACCTATCAAAAAGCAGTTTTGTTAAAAAGCAGCAATTTTAATGAACGATCTAATAAGAGTATCAGAGGCATTTTGTCACACTACCCACGCCTCTGGGTTCATGCGTCCCGCATTCCATTATGACATTACGCTCGACTAAACAAATGTAGAAGACGAGACAAAATATCAAAGGATTTTACTTAAAACCTGTCTTACTAAACTTCACCATACAAAAGCTTTTTATAGGTATTTAACGATTGCTTTTTACAAAACGGATCATATTGTTTTAATGTGACATGACAATAAAGATACTTTGAACTCGACACTCAGAATGTCAATAAACATGAATATCAACAGTTTGTTTTTTCAACAAATAGGTGCATAACATTTAGTAATTAACGAACATCAAAAACTTTCAAAATATCAATTTCTTGACATAACCAAATTACAGTTTTAACTTTTAAGTCATAAATATGTAATCTCTATGCCGGAATGGCTTATTTCTTCTCCTTTTACTACTTATGTCTTTAGTTTGCATTTTTTCATCATTAACCTGTATGCTAGACTCGTTATCGATCATTTCTGCATCAACTGTATCTTCTTGTATTTCCTCAAATTCCATTTCATTCTCACCTTATAAATTCTGTCGTCGGAGGTCGGTGGTTCTACCCAGGTGCCTGCTCGTGATGAAATAATGCACGGAGGGGCACCTGGGGTCTTCCTCCACATTTAAAGCTGGAAAGTCGCCATATGACCTATAATTGTGCCGGTGCGACGTTTAACCCAACAAAATAAAAAAAATGTAAATTATGTGTCCGTGCTTTTCGCATTCTATAACACTGTATGACCTGCGTAACGTCTGCTCTGCTACAATAAACGTTGTAAAGAACATCAAAAATTTTTCACTCACCTTGAATGAGGTAAATTTGGAAGAGCAGCCTACCTCTGTTACAGGGAAAAAACATAAACTAAATCTTCTGGCTCAAACTTCTCATATGCCACTCTAATGTCCCTCTACGATTTGTGTCTACTCATTGACCTATCAGTATTTTCCCAAGTGTCTCTTGTAATTCCCACACCCACTGATTTACAGGAATTGATTTCATAGTCGGGGGCATTTCAAACATTAGGTCAAGTGGAGTTGTCGTTTCACGACATAACATTGACATATTAGGGAAATGTTTGGTAGTGTCATAAACAAACACGGATGTGGAGGCTGGTCTTTGTCTCTCACTGGTCGCAAAGGCCAAACCTATTCTCAACACGAAACAAACCTGTCATGATTTGGTTTAACGCCATTTTCAACAGTATTTCAAATTTTGTTATTTTATATAACATGTGTGAAAGAGGTGCGTTTTCAAAGATTTTTTAATGCGCATGCTTGAAACTTCTGTCACATACTTTACTGTTAGACCCCTTGGTACAACCAAAGACACTGGGCCATTTGCCGACCTTAAGTCTCTACGAGTGCATATCAACAATGTACTTAGGAGATTCACTGTGCATGGCTTTGTATGTGAGTATCAAGATTTTGAACTCAATTCGGTCCTGAACCGGAAGCCAATGCATCTCCTTCTAGACTGGTGTGATGTGATTATATCGCGGAGTCTTGGTTATGATGCAGGCCGCTGTGTTTTGTACATATTGAAGGTTTTGCAGTGTGTCTTTGGAAATTCCACACAGCAGCGAGTTACAGTAGTCTACTTTCGATGTAACCAGAGATCTCAAAAGAGACTTGGTAGTATCAGCTGTGATGTACTGTCTAATGTGGCCTATTTGTCGAAGTTGTGCCTAACAAGCTCTACATAGAGAGTTAACATGCTGCGTCATGACCATTCTAGCACTGAGATTCTTCACACAAATTGATGGTTTAATTCGAGAGAGTCCTACTTTCAAGCAGATATCTTCGGGTATTTTTGTGTGATTTGTGTGAAACAAAATGACCTCAGTTTTGTCAGTATTGAGCTTTGTGCAGCATGTTCTGATGCATCCAAGAGACTATGTCTTTGAGACAGATCTCAAATTGAGGGCTTTATGTTGGTAGGAAACATTTCTTGGCTTAAACGACAAGACTTAGTATAGTTGTGGGTCATCAGCATAAAGCGATGATTCAGTTTTTTTCTTGTTATTAAGAGCACGTAGAGTATAGCCTGTAACGGTTATTATTTGGTACTGAATGTATTACTTTCATAATCATAGGGACAAAGAAATTAATTGTATATTTGATTTTGTGTTTATTTTTGACGATATACTTTGTACAAGTCGAAATAACATGCTTCGTTTTGAACTTGAGACAGGGACCTGGGCATTGCATGAGACACATTATGGGTGCCACGTATTTTCAAAACCCTTTTGTGGATGGCAGAATTATGAAACGGAGATGAAGTGTGACGGACGGAAGAACGGATGGACGAACGCAGTCCATTTCTATACCCCACATTTTCTTTCAAAAACGTTTCAGATATATTGATTTGTATTGTTTCAGTACAGTTTAAACAGTTTTATAATTGAGTGAAAGTCGCCAATGAAATTTTATCAACCCCAGATTTGTTGAAGAAAGTGATGCTTTATTGAAGTGAGACATTTCTAAAGAAAAATATTAAGGAATATAAATATTAGACTTCACTGACTACTTGATTTAACCAAACTGATAATTATATCTGCCAGTTTTCTCTAAGTCTGTTGCATTAACTCTCATTTATGGCTTTTTGCAACAAATAGCTTTTTATCTGTAGCTTTTATACCAAGCAAGTCGAAATCATACGTTCAGGGAAACAAGTAACTCTTTGCTGCTATCAAATGTGTATCATACAATAAACCCGTATTTAAAATGTTTTGAAGTGTTTTCTCAGTAACAGCCAGGTAATATGAACAATAGATATGTACATCTGTAACGTATGTTTTCTGAGTGGTGTATGGGAATATACCAACAAACATTGCAAGACAATATATGTATTATGTAATTTTTATATGACATACAATGTCGGCTGTATGTGGGAGTCGCTAAAAACATGTGCATGTACTAGTTAACTTGTGATTACAGAACAATATTCAGTATTGTCAAATAATTCAAATAATTCATATAAACGTTAGGGAGTATTTAAGTGCGTTCCTACTCATCTAGGTTATATAACACAACATTTACTTGTTTTGACTTAATCTAATTAAAGGGAAAGGCAATGTTAGTTTGATGTTAATTCCATCTGCTGGGATTTCTTTAATCATTTAAAGAAGGGAAAAAAATTCAAAACTGACTTAAAAATGAGAAAATTATGAAACTTTGAACAGAATCGCGGCCATTTTGTTCCCATAGCAAATAAAAACAAAATGGTGTATTTATTAATTTTCTAGACACAACATTAAACTTTATTTACCCTTTTTCGGTAAAATAATTTCTCTATTTTTTTCAGTTATAATGAAAGAAATTACCATGTTTTACATTTTACGCTCAAGAAACATATAAAATTAATCTATTTAAAAGGTTATTAGCTAAGAAATGTATTCAGCAGTGCCTTAATGGCGTCATGAACACACAAAATGGCTGCCTCAATGTGTTATGAAATGTTTGAGGATGGCTTTCAAATGAAATTATTGTGAGACTTTCCTTGCTCTTTAAGTAACGTAAGTACAAATCGGATGCATCTGGCAAAAGGATGCACTTTAAAACAATTTCCATAAAAAAAATATTCAGAAAGCATTACTTTAGAAATGCTTGTTAACTAAGCACTGAAAATTAATGCTCATTGCGTAACTATGAAAAGTTTCGTCAATCTTAAGTGTTATAATGTAACGTAGATTTTGGTAAAATAAATGATAAACTAAATAAGACATAATATACTCAGTGGTAGACAGTCATTGCTCAAAGTTTGGTAAATTGTGGGAGGGGGCATTTTGTTCATCAAAATCATTTGAAAGTGGCGTGTCATAAGAATCACAATATAAAAAATTTGAAATATACCTGTGTTAGGCAGTAGATTAGTTTTCTAAAGTAAATAATACAGGTATCGGTACATACGTTACCGCGGAAGCATGCTGAAAAAAGGAATCCCATTTTCTATAATAATGCTTAAAATATTTTTGTTAAATTATACACAAATAATTCAGATAAAGAGATCATACAACTATAAAAGATTATTTCTTGTGCTGTGAATGATGTATTTTGATGATAACGTAAGAATCAAGGATCTGAGGTCGAACATTTGATGTGTGCTCGGACAAGTACATAATACATTAAATATTAATCTCTGTGTCTATTGATTGTGACCATCTGCTGAGATGTTTCCCATATAATTGAACAATGACTTATGCAAGCAGGTTACCAGAGACCGTTTGACAAAAGCTTTATCAACTGGTGCCAGTAACGATCAACTGACGCCAGTAACGTATGAACTACTTAGATGATTGAATAGAAAGTAATGTCAAGATAAAATGCTTTTAGTAGTATGTCAGTTGCCTGTATAGTCTCCCTCTCTACTCTTATTTAAATGAAAGGATATTTTGCCGATATTGAAAATGGATACAATTAAAGCTAATTTCCATGGAATCGCAAGCAGTCTTATCATTTGTCTATATTTGTTTTATGGTTTCAGACTATGCGAATAGCAACTATTTTATTCAAATTCCATTTTGTTACTTTGTAATTGCTTATTTTCCTCGGAGTACCGAAACCTATTGTTAGAACGTGAAATTGAAAGTACTAGCTGTCGCTTTTATTTTTAGATTTAGATTTTCCAGACTGTTTCATTTATCAAATAAGGGTTTGAAATATATTTTAAGAACACTGATAAATCGGAATCTTCAAAGCCACGCAAGGAACTGAAGTGTGCCATTAGGAATAAGATATTTGAAGATATTTGAAAAACCTATGTTATATGCGAAAAGAGCAAAATGATGCTAGTACATGTAATGCAATTCAAATACATATGAACATTATCATCATTTTAAAGTGTATGTTAGCAAAATATAAAATAAGAAATATTGATCTCCGTTGGAATTCGAACTCACAAAAGTTAGATTCTAGAGCCGTCATGCTTACCACTGCACCACGGCGTCTTATTATCGAAAGAAGCAGTCATTTAAATATCTATTATAAAAATAAGTTATAAAAAGGTAGGGTACCCCTCTACTGAAGTTGTTTATTCCAGTAACCTTTCAAATCTATAAATAAAAGTCACAGCTAGTAATTGCTGTGCTATTTTTAGAACTGCTAAGTGTCGTCGACGACACTTAGTAGTTTACCACTGAAATCTTTGAAAGTACGCCGAATTTAACAATTATCAATGTTTCACTATTGAAACCAGAATTATTTGACCAAGTACAAGTAGAATTAGATTTTTCTTTAACGAAATTTAATTAGAGTGTGGAAAGCAGCTTTAAACAACATATTGTGCCTCGTTGCTGTCATTTAGTGTTTAGCGATATGGTTCAGACAACTAAATTCTATAAAGGGAGATAATTGAAAAATTGAGCGATATAGACTTATGATTTTATACTCTTCAGTTTTTTAATGGCCTTTATTATTCTGTGAAGTTTCAGCAAAAACTGATGGATCATTTTGGAGTTATTTTTTGGAAAATAAATGTTATATATAAGTTTAATAAAGGGATATAATTCAAAAAGTAAGCTAGGTTAATTTATTGTACTTGTACAAAGCACTTTTCCCTAATGTCTTTAATCGTTGTATGAAGTTTAAATAAATTCCAGTCTTCACTTTTGGATTACGTAACTATTAATAGTATCTATAGATTAATATTGTCTTAACGTGAATAGATAAAGTGCATGACCTTTGACCTTAATTTCAGACATAGTTTCTACTTGTCATGTTCAACTTTGCATCAATTCTAAATGACTACAAAACAGTTTCATAATACATTTAGGACACAATTTTCCAGAAAATCATTGAAATAAACGTTACACAGAAAAAAATGCAAACTCAGAATTTCACAGCATGACCTTTTGAACCCTCTAATTTACATAAAACATTGTTATATGTTTGGAGACAGCTATTAAAGTAACCAGGAAGGTTCAAGCTTCAACAAATATGTTATCTTCGAGCATTACCATGCCAGTCCTCATAAACTGGGTTCTAATCCACTTTTGTCACTAAAACCACCTGACTAGGGTTAGGAATCAGAAGATTGCCACGATTTATACATTTATTCGATCATTACGACGAACATCACAAATCATGAAAACCTGTATAATACACAGAAACATGCATAACACTTCATACAAAACATTTTATACAAATTCCATTAAAACAAATTACACACGCGCAAATAAAAATATCACAGAAGTACGATCCTACAGCAACGCTAATTACTTAAGAATATCAAGCTTACCAGGATCGTCTGTATTGCCATTATACAATAAAAAATGGGGTTGTGGTACCCAAGTATCCTACTTCTCTAAACATAAGATATACTTATAAGAGTGGTCTCGCGACATTCCTCTTACTACTGAGACTAAGATGTAACTGCGCAGGAACAATGTAATTTCGACGGGAAGTAAGGGTTTGGCGGGTTAGTAAAAGATTAAACAGGGTTCATGCACGTGAGAAAAGGTGAACTAAGAAAGTATCTCACTCACTCCATTTACATCATAAACACGAGATAAATGCTGAGCTGTAGTAGACAGTGTACCACAATTAGGCGATATCATAGTTAGGCAAGACCACAGATAGGTGATACCACAGTTTGGTGAATACACATCACAATAACTTGATCATAGATGTTTGCCCGTTTTGGTTCAACAATAATAAACTTCAGCAAAGAGTCAGATCTACCAATATGATCTAAAATAATTCAAAGGACTACAAATGTATGCTCTATTTTTTTACATAAATCTTTTATACATTTTCTGTTTATTACAAAAACAGTGATATCCTCGTGATTATGATTCTTTAAAAGTTATATTATCGTACACATTTTCAGGGCGAAACCAGTAGCAGACTTGAGACTCATTCAGCTAACGGGGGAAACTTGAACATGGATTTCAATTTTCAATTTGCAAGAACAATCTTATGACGAAGATCGGACTGTACATTTTCTAATATACCAAGGTGATTGAATACCTTTGCTCTACTAAAGTTCAAAAAAGGAAAGTGACACCCTAAATTATGGCAAATAAAGAACTCTTCTTCTCTAGCTCTTTAACAAGTATTTTGTGATATTTAAAATTAGTATTGCTATCACCTAAACTTTTCATGCCAATTAGAGATAAGGTTTTCGTAATAAAACAAAGTGCTTTCTATATCAGTGAGTAACATATATTTCAATTGATAGTTTAATTATTGTGTTTGAATTGATATCACCTTATTACTTGATAATAAGATGCTGTTTTCCATTAACACTTTATATTGCATGCATTTGTTTTGTTTGTGCAGGTCAAATACACAGGAAAAACATGCTAAAACTTATTTGTATTTACATTTGCTAATGTCTATGAGAAGTACATTAATTTATTGTTCCCTTGTGTTTATTCTGTCGGAAAAATTCTTGTATACATGTATACTTTTCCCACATGAAATTATGTCTCTCATGTTGTTTGATACTTTGTTGTTGTTGCTGCTGTTGTTATTGTTGTAGTCAGTTTTTTATCAACAGTTCTACTACCTTATTTTAATGACATATACCATTTAGGCGGTAGCTGCCTGTATCATAAACAGAGCAAAGTTTATTTTAATAACAAGCCAGATCAGTAATAAGGCAGAAACAAACAAATATCAACATTTTTATATGTTTCCCAAGTTTTATTTAATTGACATTGAAAGTAATCTGGAAATTTTAACTCTGTAATGTACAAGTATGTTTTGATGTACAACGGTACAGAAAAATGGGTTAAATAGGTAGTGCAGTCCGCACATGATAAACAAAGTTACGGTGTTCATTGTTGATTTTTTATCAGTTCTGTTTTAAGTTTCAGCTGGATTAAGCGTATCAGTCTGTTCACGTCGAATCACATTACAACTAACTTATTTGAAGTAATTATAAATAGTGAGCAAATAAATGTACCTTTTGTTTATGGGTGGTGGTGGTGGTAGTGTTGTCTTTTATATGTTTTTTATTATTATTATTTAATTAGTTGTTGTTGTTGTTTTCTGTAATTGTTGTTTTGGGGTTGTTGTTGTTTTTTTTGTTTTGTTTTTTTTGGAGGGGGGGGGGGGGGGGAGGGGGTTGTGGGGGGGTGTCTTTGTTTTTTTTGCAATACTCAGTTTCTTAAATTATAGTGCCTAAAATATCTTATTAAAATATGTAGTTGTCTAGTTTTCTTGATTTTACCTTTTGACTTTATGATGTGTTTCAGTGATTTTTATGAACTACTTTTGAATTGTTTTATTAATGTATGTAATAATGTCATATTTTTCTAACCTATACCTGATATTTTAGAAACGTATGTAAGTAATATCGTATTTTGTTTTAACTTATATCTGATTGATGTAGAAATATATGCAAATAATGTCTGATATCTTAGAAGCGTACGTAAATAATATCGTATTTTGTTTAACCTATACCTGATTGTTGTAGAAATATATGTAAATATTGTCATATTTTTTCTAACCTATAGCTGATATTTTAGAAACGTATGTAAGTAATATCATATTTTGTTCTAACCTGATTCTTGTAGAAATATGTCATATCTTTATTACCTATGCATCGCACGTAAGAAAGCGACTACTGAGAGAATATTATCATAACTCTATAACGTTTTTGTCCCCTTCATGTTTCGAAGAGAATGAGATTATTTATGTATTTTTTTTTAAACTGCATGGATAGATATTCAAGTAACTTGGCCTAAGCCGTCAACTTAACAAAAAGATTCTTGTCGCATTCCAGACTTTTCGCTCTAGGGTCAAGGTCACACTTGGAGATAAAAGAGTTTCTGGGGTTGTTTTCTTTATTCGCTTTGGAGCTTGTTTATGCCTGGATGGATATCCAAATAACTTGACATCAGCCTTCACCGTTACAAGGCAATGTTTCATGTGCAATACGCAGATCCGCGTTTCAAAGTCACAGGCACCCAAGCTGACTTTCAGTTTTCGTTGGTACATGAAATTACCACCACTTTTATATGATGAAGTACAATAGATTTTAGAAATTGTCCATCACTAATTTTAAAATGTAACTACATGTATATTAACAATTATTGATTACCATAATGTAGGCCAAGGAATAAATTATTACTTTATTGTATATTTAGGTAAATGAACCATATATGAGTTAATATGCAGTGCAGCTCTTTGAATTGAACAACTTTTACTGTTATTTTGCTGTTAATAAATACAAGTTTAATAGTACCATATTCTATAAAAGTGGTGTACCTTAAAGACATGGTTTTCATTTGTTTATTAATTATTTGCCTTTAATATGATAAAATATTTGAGTACTTTTTATTTACTTTTTCTCACCCCAATTTAAAAGTAAAATTGCATTAATAAAAAAATATTAACAATTGAAAGCATTCACCAATTATGCTTTTCTCCCCGCGATTCGTGACTCTTATTTATAAATATCGCGCATGCGCATTATATATGAGACGTACATGTATATAAATTGGGTACTCGATAATTCAAAACAATATCTAAAAGTTAATAAACTTTCAACTTTTACTTTAGATACAAGTTTATAAATACAGCCTACCTGAACATGACAACCTTAACAGTATTCATCAATTGGGCGCTTTCTCATCGATTCCAAGAAATTCCAAGAAACCTGTGACTTCGTCAATATATAGGTGTGCTTCAAATATTATTGCACCCCAAATGTTTAGTCAGTGTGCACATAAATATAGTGAATATCTTCAACACAATTTGAACATACTTCCTTGACTGTCAGAGCATTTAACAACTTTTGTTACATCACAATAAAGCAGAATCATGTAATTTAAACATTCATGAATGGTTTGGGTAGCGACTGGCACGTCACCCACCTTTTAAGTTGGTAGTAGGAATTAATGGTAAAAGACAGCGTTGTTCATATAATGTAAGATAATTGACTTAGTACTGATAAGACAATATCACCTTTCAGATTATTTAGTATTCAATTATAGAAAGAATTAAGAATTTTTAAAACTTTATTTTAACTTCTAGCAGACATACATGTAATCAATTTGGCCAGGTTCGCGCCATTTTCCGTCCGAACAGGTGTTGTATTCTAGCGGTCTTAACATAAAATTTAGCCTGGTGACCCATACATTTTAGCCATTTTTATGCTCACAATACAATTATCTATACACAAGAAAAACAGGAAAAAATTCTATAAAAGATTTTTTTTTTTTCAAAATTAAAAAAAAATGTTCTTCACTATGGGTATTTTTCATTGAAAAAAGTTCACAAAAATAAATATGAAACAATTTTTTTTTCATTTTTACCCATTATTGTAAGGATAGAGTATTATAAATATGACTATGATATCAAATAATTATATAATAAAATCTGTAAAAAGTGTAAAAAAAAACGTATTGTGCTGTCTTGATGTATATTTTGGTTGGTATTTATAAAAAAGCAGAAAATTATGAAAATTTTGAAAAATCGCTGGCAGCTTCAGCAACAGTGGGTGTGTTCAAAACAATTTTTTACAAAAACAAGCCTGGTGACCTATTGTTTTGATTTGTTCATTGTTTTCAGCACAAATTTTCCTATCATATATGTGAATTAAAAAAATTCTATGAAAGGAAAAAAACTATAGGAATTCTCTTTTAACTGTTGAAATTATCATACTTGAGAAACATTTACTAGTATAAAATGAATTGAAATAGAAAACGCAATGATTTATATAGAAAAAACATCAACAACAGGAAAACGGAAACAAGAACGTAGTCGCTAATTGGTGTTTATTGTGCACAGTGAGGACACAAGAAGGTGCTGTGCCGCCTAACAACTCTGATGCTTGTGCAGAAAGGCAGATGCACCCAATGCATGCACTCGGCACACTGAGCCCAGTGTACGATCTTAAGTGTTGGGAGGTCGTGGGTAGCTGGTGGGGAAATCTTCTTGCAGACACAGCAGACGTTACTTTTTGTGGTTTCTTCCTCATCTGTGTCAGGATCATGATCGAGATCAGCACTAACTGGTGACAACTTCTTCAAGTTAACCCCACTTGTCGATGGCTTAGGACTTTTACTTGGTTATTTCTTCTCTGCTGTCTTGTTGTTTTTCTGTTCTTTTCGTACTCATTTAGCTCTTCTACATATTTTTCTCCAGTTATCTCTGTGCCTCCTACATTTGGCTTCTGTATGGCTGTTTTTAATTCATACATGTGCATGATGAGCATATTACCTGCTACTGGCGTTCTTCTTTTACCCTCAGAAATTCAACCACTGCATCTTTTCCAGCTTTTAGTGCCTTCAACTTGTCTACTGGCTTGTCTTCCCTAAAACTCTCGCAAGGAATCAACTTTTCTGGAGAAAGAGCATGTTTTCTGGAATTCTGACTGGCTATTTAAAGGGGTCATAGCTTTCAAGTATGCCCTGCAAGCAACAGAACATATTTTATATTTGGTAATGGTTTGACCCAGATGTTGATACAGGAATGAAGAGCACTCAGAGTAATAAATAAATAATTTTTAAATGGACCAAAGATTGATACGTCCAAAGGCTGCAACAAGTGGGATGAATGAGCTGGCAAAACAAATAACACAAGACCTTCTCTTTTGCCAAGTTTATCAGCTGCGGTGTTTTGTGGGAGCTGTGACCATCGTATATCAAAAGTATAGGCTGGCGACTTGTTGATGTGGGTCGAACATATGGGATGAAGTGTTTCTTCAGATATTCCTGGAAGATCTCACTATTTGACCAACCAGACTCTGACATCACGTACCGGTTGTTGCCCCTTTCATAAGGTCAGGATTCCAGCGTTTGCCCTTAAAAACGAAAACGGCGGTATAGAATTGCCCAATGCATTTGCACAAGCTATAAGCGTCGTGGTCGTGCTTCTTGGTGAAGTAATGGCCTGAGAATTCGACTTAGGGTTGGCAATATCGTTGGGTGGTCGGTGCTCTGGTTGCAGTCCGGTTTCATCAAGATTGTAAATGAACTGCGGCTTGTCTAGCAAGTCATGTTCTGCCAAAACCTCTTTCAAATTACCGAAGTACTTCCCTAAAGCCTCGGGGGTTGCGCTCTTTGCTCGAGTACTTTCAAGTCAACGTGGGTTTAGAGAGGTCATGCGATCATTCCAACGTCTAAGAAAGCCTGATAACCAGTTATTACTCGCTGCCTTGTTCATCTTCCTTTTGCCCAAGTCAAAGGCCAATTCCCCTGCTAGCTGCTGTAATCTTACATTGCTGTAACCATAACCTAGCTCTGCCAATGTCTCCACGTGCTCAACCAGTTGTTGTTCCTCTTCACTTGTAAACAATATCTCGCCGCCAATGCAATAACTTTCAGCATAAATGTGCCCTTATACACGATCTCTTAATGTCTGCGATGGAACACCAAACATTCTAGCACTTTTCTGAACCTTTACTCCCTTTTCTTTAACGAGATGTTAGGCTTTAATAGAGCCTCTGGGGTGTACCTACGATACTTTTTCTCAACTCTTGTCGGATTATTCTGCAAAGATACGTGTAAGGGCATTCATACGTACACAAAATATTCACAAAAAATAACACCAAATTCTTAATACTTTAACTTAATTTCATTTGTTGCAGACTGAGTATCATTCACTCAAGTTAATCAAATTTATAAACTATGAAAAACAGTTTTTAAAATATGATCCCTTTTAACTATTACCCTAATTAAGTCCTAAATTAAAGACACTTTTTAATAGGCAAAGTGTTATAAAAACGTAAATTCTAATTGAATGTTAATTGGATATGGCTCCGTATAATTTATTGATGAAAACCCTTAGTAAATTTAGGACGACCCTGTACATGCACGTAAATCACTTCGGTGATCAAGATTAAGGGCCGACAACTTGGGAAAGACGCTGATACAGAAAAAGACACAAAACCTGACAATGAAATAGAAAACTTTGAGGTAAAATCACAGATTTATTGGATGTTTTGAAAATTTGCTACGTATTAATTATAAATACTAACTGTTTACCTGCTTATTGCGCATTTTTGATGAATATATTGTTGAACGTTGTGTAGGCTAAACGTTGCGTAGTTTTCGGATGACGTACGTCGCGGCACGAGCGTCAATTCTTGACGTTTATTGACGTCACGAATCGATGGGAAAGCACAAATCGATGAGATCAAGGCATATTAATTTTCAGAAATTATCAAACTAAATGACTCTTCACGCAGGTATCCCCACTTACTGTCACTTCAAGGCCATTTGTTTTTTATTTAATATGCAAGACTAATGTCTTCCTTTAATACCTCACGTATCCCACGTGTGTCTAAACGGCTCTAATTTTCCCCCATCGGAAATTGAACTTTCACCTTTCACTATTTGTATTTTCTATAAGATATACTAGAAAAACACCTTAGACCACCCTGCCATATAGGAGATATTATTATAAACAAAAGAAGTACGACAAAACTTTACACTATTTTTGTTAATTAGTGGTTTTGCAACGACATGGAATTTTGCTGTATACATAAGATTGTAATTTCTTCAAATTGGTGATTTTGAATGATAACCGGGTTTTTGTTTCAAAATTGAGAGTCGGGAAGGTTATCCCCATTGCTCGCGTAACTTTTAGATATGTATTCAATCTTTTGTTTGTATCTTTTAAGAGCAAAAAATATATGCGAATCATACATCTAAAGTTAATGAATTGAAAAAATAATTTTTAGAATTTAAATATTTTTATTCGAACATGTTATTAAAAAACATGTTTTTTATTTTAATATGACAAAGACGGAATTAGATCGACGTACATGTCTTTTATCTGATATACATAACATTGAAAGTTCTTCAAATGGTGATTTTTGAATGATATTCTGGTATTTGTTTCAAAATTGTCAGAAAGCATGTTATTCCCATTACTCAGCGCATTTTTTAAATACTTACTTAATTTTTAGGGCAAAATATATGTGTACTTCGGGTCTCCTTGAAAAACAAATGTCTTTTCAATTTTAAAAGTTTTTAAATATTATGGATCCGTGGCCTATAAATGCATTTTACTTTACAGTAATGTGAATTTGGATTCTGAACGGTAACTTCATATCCATAATTTAAATTTTAACTTAAAAGTGTTTAGACAAGAGCCGTAATAATTGTCCCTAGCCGCGAGGCATGTCAGACAACTAATCCAATTAGTTACCATAATATACAGAGATATGTCAACATTCGGTTTACGCGTTATTTGACTTTAATCTTGTATGACAATGCGATAGTGATGCTTGATTTGGATTAATCATGTACAGATATGCAAAAATTACAATAATATTACAGCTAAATAATATGTTTTCATATTTGCTAATTACTTTTAAGTGAAGTATATGAAAAAGAGGAAACTGCAAATGTTTGTTTAACTGAGAATGTTACTTTCATTGTCCATGTGCTATATTTACACGTATAATATTCAATTTTAACTATGAACATGTAGTTCTATATGTTAATCAACTTTCTGTTATGCTATGTTTGAATGCAATAAATAATTCTAGTATTACATTTTATTTATTTATTTATTTTGTTGGGTTTAACGTCGCACCGAAACAATTATTGTTCATATGGTGACTTTCCAGCTTTGATGGTGGAGGAAGACCCCAGGTGCCCCTCCGTGCATTATTTCATCACGAGCGGGAACCTGGGTAGAACCACCGACCTTCCGTAAACCAGCTAGATAGCTTCCTCACATGAAGAATTCAACGCCCCGAGTGAGACTCTAACCCATATCGATGAAGGGCAATTGATTTGAAGTCAACGATCTTAACCACTCGGCCATGGAGGCCCCTCTAGTATTACATAGTATTACATGAATTAAAAAATGAAATATTTTTTATTTAAACATGTTATTTGAAATAACGTTCTTTTTATTTAATCTGACAAAGTAATGACATTAAACACCGAATTAGATCGAAACACATGTATATCTAATTCAGAAACTTGTACCAGTTTATCCATCCGGTGTCATCAGTACACGTGTACTAAGATGGGGAAAATTTCAAAGTTAGTAAAATCAGTGATATTCAAACGTTTAGGGAAGCAAGAAGATATAAAAAATAACTTAAAAATAAATTCATTGAAAGAAAGATTAACTTTTCTAGTTTACGTCCATAACTTAATAAATGTTGTGAGATGCGTATAAATATGAGAATATATCATTTAAAAAGACCATATAAAGTTTAAAATCTGTCATTTCCTAGAGAAATCAATGGGACCCGGGATCAAAATTAGCTACTTATTTTAAACTCTTAGGGAAGCAAGAAGATCATATTTTATTTTATTAAAAATTATATTGAAAGAAAATGTAAATATTGCAGATTACTTCAATAGCTTAATAAATATTGTCAGATAATGCTTTTGATGTCAATTGATGTGTTGAAGTTTTTTCCCTTTCTATATTTCAATAGGCGTAAATTGATCGATAATGGCTAACCGATACACTCGATAAGCTGTTTTCAAGGGAGAAAATTTCGCCAAAAAGCAAGCAAATTTGCTTAGATTTCTGGGTATGACAAGCCATCTCTAAGAAAATTCATTCTGCTGCGTTGTTTAAAAAGAAATTACGAAATACTAGATCTAGATTATCACAATGTATTAGAGTGATTTTGTCAACTTGGAAAAATAATTTCAGATAGATCTATATCTTCTATTTGCAAGTTCATAAAAATAACTTTTATATAAAGCTATAAATCGGTTCTGAAGTATATCTATAGTTATTGTGTTTGACCATCATAGCTTCCTAAACGATATATGAAATTATATTGGATTTCTAAATAAGACTGACAATTCATTTCCAAAGAAACTACTTACGTAAAAGACACTCGTCAAAATTCATTATATGTGCTTGGAACTTATTTTCATTGATCCGAACCAGAGGGAAATCATACAAAAGATAAAGCTCAAGCGCTTTCCGGGTGCACTCAAATATAGCTCTTAAGATATTTACAGAAAAGCATTAGAGTACATTGGAAAACTCCATTTGAAAGTAAACGGCACCGCACTGAAATGTTCGATACAACCCCACAGAATAACTCCATACCCTTGTATTCCCACGATGATAATTATATATGATTTGCATATGGAAAAAAAATGAGATAAACAGTATCTATTTAAAAATTGACAGTGACCTGTATTTGACCATGACAACGTGTTCAATGTTTAAATATTTTATGAAATAACTTTAGCAGTATGATAAGTTGAGTTAAGACTGCACTTTGATGCTACAGGGTTAGACGTATCAATGGTTTTAAAACTATACTGAAAGAAATGAGAGAACTAATTTGCTGACATTAACTCAAAGAGCGCCTAAATTGTCCATCTGTTATCTTGTACTGTAAGAATTTTATACACATTTTATCAGAATGATTTTCAAGAAGTTCATGTGGGAAGAAAAAGTATTTCACTAGGTTGTGGTGGGTCTTAAATATTCATTAAATCAAAATGGTATTAAAACATAACTTAGAAATCACAACGAATAGATAAACACTGTATTATTCACACTGGCCATGCCTTTCGCAGAAGCGGTGGTTCCAACGCCGCTGCGGTGGAGGATTCGCCGCAGAAGCGTCGGATAAATATGGCCGGCTGACTACATTATGGTAAGTTTTCTATTGTGTTTTCCCATATTTTTTTCGCGTTTGACTGAAAACGACCAGTGAAACAGGAGCCCACATGTGTACTCTTCCAACCAAAAATACTTGTTCAGTGCACAGTGCAGTTCTTGTCATTAATGTAAACACTTCTGTACAGTTTGACCAGGGAATGCCGTTTTTGTAGAATTTCTATCAAAAATTGTAAAATATTGTCCAAAGCGATACCTGAACACGTCTGCATCAAATCGTAAGTATGACACTGTCAAGCAACAACTATTTCTTCGTAATCGGTGAAATTTCATTGCAGGCATATAAAGTAATCGACCAAAAATGATTCCAACGCAGTGTGCGGTGGGTGCAATTGCAACGCAGTTTCTTTAATGTTCGTTATGGACTTTCAACTTAACTACACAGCATATTTCCCGGTATTTTTATTGGGGTAGGTCCATGAAATCACTTTGACATTAGACAACAATGGAAACTGAATGTTTAGTAATAATATATTTTTGATTTGCACTTCCTTTGTAACGCTACCCTGACGCCTAGAAATATATTCAAAAACTGTAAAGTACCGTCAGCGATAAATGTGTGAGACGAATAAGCGCAAAATATTCGCGAAATAGAATTTAAACATAAATTTACAAACCCCTTATCGTACCAACATTCTTCCTCAGTGGAAACGGAGCTGAACAGGTGTGTCATGCCCGTATTAGAAATTATTGTAGTATAAACCCTGGTGGAATGATCAGCTTATAAACTTATGGAATGATGTATGTTTTTTATGAAAAACAATGGCTTAGAGCTACTGATAGATCACTTAAGTCTACATTTAAAACTTTAATTGTATTGTAATAGACGTAAATTATTTGATAGATATGTATAAAAAGTAAACGACAATATTGGTACAACTTACAATGTGAGCTACTTGATTCTGTTGAGAAAGATCCAAACAAAGTCTGGAAGACTATTGGTAAAAATGGTGTGGCTTGCATAGAATACCCATGGAAATTGTTAATGTGGGTGGTCAGATCGAATATGATTCCTTTAAAGTATTAGATCACTGGAAATGTACTTTTAGTAATCTTTTAAATAATGATCTGTATGCCAATAATAGTAGTTTATGTAAAAATGATATGTTTGAGGAAGCTTTTGAAAACAATTTTTCCGTTTTTGAAGTTAGGAAAATTATTGAAAAAGCAAATTTGCATAAAGCACCAGCTTTTGATAATATCCCTTATGAAGAGTTTAAAAATGACATAGCAGTTTCTTTTTTGCATAAACTTTTCAATGTCTGCTATCAGACTGACAGAACACTCTCCGACTGCGGCAAAGGAATTCTGAACCTTATACCTAAGCCTGATATGACCGATCCACGACAGCCCTTAAATTATCGTGGAATCAACCTTGCACCAACCATGTATAAGTTAAATTACTCCGTTATAAATGAAAGATTGGCAAAGTGGATAGATGTGAATAACAAAATTGTGGATGAGCAAAATTGATTACGTAAAAATAGGAGCACAGTTGTTCATATATCATTGCTCTCTTTTGTAACAGAATTGCGTATTAAGAAAACGCAGAGTACTTTTGCAAACTTTATAGGTTTTCGAAAGGCATACGATTATGTGGATAGAAATATTCTATTTGATAAATTAAGAAATTTAGGCATAGCTGGAAAAATGCATAATGCTATTCAGTCAATATACAGAAATGCTATATGCTGTGTAAAAGTGAATGGTTTATTATCTGAGTGGTTAAATGTTAAGTTAGGCCTGAGACAAGGCTGTACTTTGTCACCGTTATTACTCAAATATTTTATTAATGACCTGGTAATTAAGATTAAGGCGCTAGGACTTGGAATTGAGGTTGATAATGGTGAGAAAATATCAGTTTTGTTCTATGCGGATGATATTGTTTTATTAGCCTCGAAAGAAGAAGATTTCCAGAAAATGCTAAATTGTTTGTCAGAGTGGTGTGATACAAATTATATTTTGTTGGGTTTAACGTCGCACCGACACAATTTTAGGTCATATCGCGACTTTCCAGCTTTAATGGTGGAGGAAGACCCCAGGTGCCCCTCCGTGCACTATTTCATCACGAGCGGGCACCTGGGTAGCACCACCGACCTTCCGTAAGCCAGCTGGATGGCTTCCTCACGTGAAGAATTCTATGCCCCAAATGAGGTTTCGAACCCACATCGATGAGGGGCAAATGGTTTGAAGTCAACGACTCTAACCACTCGGCCACGGAGGCCCCTTTATATGTCCATAAATGATAAGAAAAGTAACATTGTGCATTTTAGAAATATTTCTACCTGTAAAACAAATTTTAGTTTTTCATGTGATTATAAAAGATTGGATATTGACAAATATGTTTATCTTGGCTTGGTTTTAAGCGAACATTTAGATTATAATATCACAGCCAAATTTGTATCCCAGGCAGCAAGTAGAGCTTTTGGTGTATTAATTGCAAAATATAAATTTCTAGGTGGTATGCCTCATCATGTATATAAAATGTTGTATGACTCTATGGTATGGCCGGTTTTAGCTTATGGGGCAGCTATTTGGGGACGACAAGGTTTTCATGTGTTGAGGCTGTGGAGAACCGAGCCATACGCTTCTGTCTTGGAACAGGCAAATACACTCCTGGCTCTGCTGTGGCAGGAGATGTAGGCTTTAATCCAGTTTATGCTAAACAGCTAAAATGTTATTGGGTTAGAGTATCAGTCATCATCCAGACTAGGCTCAGTTATAGAGTGACAAAGTATTGTAATTATATGGGCAATATAAACTGTAGATATTGGTGTTTTAGAGTGAAAAACTTTAAATTTGGATGTGCAGAATTTTGTGATTTTAGTGTACCTTTGAATAAGAATACAATTGTTCCAAAATGATCAGTTCTGCCATGGACTGTTGTTTTGATGAATGGGTACATTCTGTACATAGTTTAGCAAGTAAAAATGGTAAAAGTAAAAACAAGCTACGTCTATATCAGAAGTTTAAAACTGACTATGTGCACGAACAATATGTAAATATGGAAATGCCTTATGGTCATAGGTCAGCATTAGCAAAGTTTCAAATGGGGGTGGCCCCAATTCGTTTGGAGACCAGAAGGTATGAAAAGTTGGATGTATATGAAAGTCCTATTTGTAAATCAGGGATAGAAGATGAAAGGCACGTATTGCTTCACTATTGTGTGTATAATGATATTCGCCAGACCTTGTTTGAAAAAGCTGTTGGTGTTTGTCCACTGATTAACACATATAGTGATGCTGAAAAGTTATGCTTCCTATTATCAAATAAAAATATTGTTAAATATACTGCCAAACCCTGCTTAGATATACTTAGAACAAGAAGAGATTGTTTATACAACTAAATTAACATTTTTAAATGAATATTTATATGTAAAGATACACAAATGGTATAAAGATGTAAACTGTGTACTAAATTATGACATATGTCTTATAGTTGTATTGTCGGCTAACAAAGCACTATTTTTAGGGCATTGAAATACTTCATTGTACGGCATAGCCAAAATAAAGGGTACCCCTGATGTTGCACATATGGTGAATTTTAAACTCAATCAAAATTTCATATCTTATCATGAGATTTCAAGGTACATCCTTTGAGCACAAGAAACTATCAGGGTTTTCTTCAATTATGCGAAATAAAAAAGTTACGGATGCTTAAGGAACCACACCTCTTAGGGCCTACGGACTCTACATGCCAAAACATAACATCCCTAGATAACATAGAAAAAGTTATTCATGGTGTTGAAAATAAGTTAAATAGTTGCATTAAAATGTTTTTAATATTGCCGTATGGAATATAAAGTTGATGTTATGAATTTCATAATATATCCAGAGCTGGATATCAAAGTACCATCAAATGAGACAATGTGCACTGCCTTCCAATTTACATTCTGAACAGAAAACTAAGAAGTGTATGGCAAGCTTTCTTGAAACATATTAAGAAATATGTATATAAATAGAACTAAAGGTTTCAGATGATGACTTTAAACACTTTTGTGACAATAACCCAAATACAGAACCCAAAACAAATTGATATCAAGGTCTACGGACTCTACATTACTAGTAAAATAGTTGCTGCAGTATAATATTTCTTAGTCATTTTCTAGAATTAGTGATATTTTCTGACAGTCTTATAATTCTTAGATCATTTAAGCATTATATAACTAACAATTTTTTTTATTTTTTTTTGCATTTTGATTATTTAAACTTTGAAAAAACACAAGTGAACAAACTGATTCATCATAATAAGAACATGAACAAATGAGTCTTTTGGTTTTAACAGGAAGATAAATCACATTCTAATATGACTAACAATGCTTTAATCATCACAAGGATATGATGTTGACGTTATGTCAACGTGATATTTAGCACCATGTACGCATCAAGAAATAGCTTTTTCGAATGCCAAGAAATATTTGATTTAATAATTAAGAAATGAAAGTATTTTATTCATGCGAAATGAACGACATAATAGGACCGGCAAATCCATGAATCACGCTAGCGATTCATGTTTAATTTGTCGATCCTATTCTCTCGTTCATTTCGCATGAACACCGAAAAAAAATACTTTCATTTCTTATATTTACATTTTATTTCCTTTCCATTTGAAAACAAAATAATAATATTAATTGCACATATTTTGTGGCATTTAACATTAAAATCAGCTTCCCGCACTGCGAAAAAAGGGTCAATATACGGGAGTGTACGATCCCGTATATTTCGAAAATACGGGAGTATACGGGATGTATATTACAAATATACGGACCTAATATACGATCCCGTATTCGGAACATCTAGTATACGGGAAGTCCGTATATTTGTCATGCATATACGGGATCCCGTATACGCCGAATATACATAAATGTATATTTCCCGTATATATGCAATATACGAACTTTAAAAAAAAAAAATCCCTAGAAATGGTATTTATTTGTGTCCTGCTTTAACATAAGTTTCATTTTCATGTATTCGAAGGGTCTTGAGACTTTTTTTCCGTATACTTTCCGTATTTTAGAATATACGGAACACGTATACGAGCCTGTATATTCCGCATATACGTAGTATACGGATGCCGTATTTTTGTCATATTCGGACTGTGATTGCATCTAATATACGGGGCATATACGGACTTGTATTTTCTAATATACGGGCTTCGGATTTTTTCCGTATACGCATAATATACGTAGTATACAGATCCCGTATTTTTGTCATATACGGACTGTGATTGCATCTAATATACGGGGATTATACGGACTTGTATTTTCTAATATACGGGCTTCGGATTTTTTGCGTATACGCATGATATACTAAGTATACGGATCCCGTACTTTTGTCATATACGGGGCATATACGAAACTGTACTTTTTGATATACAGGCTACAGACTAGTCCCGTATATGCATGGTATACGCAATATACGGATCCCGTACTTGTGTCATATACGGAATGTATTTGCATCTGATATACGGGGAATATACGAAACTGTAAGTTTTACTATACGGGCTACGGACTAGTCCCGTATATGCATGGTATACGCAATATACGGATCCCGTACTTGTGTCATATACGGAGTGTATTTGCATTTGATATACGGGGATATACGAACCCTGTAGTTTTTGATATACGGGCCAGGTTTTTCCCCGTTTATGCAAGATATGCAGTATTCAGATTCCATATTTGTGTCACATTTAGACTGAATTTGGTTTTCGTATTCGGGGAATTCACGGACCAATATTTCTAAAAGATACATTTACCAGACTTTCCCGTATATGCACTATGTGTAGTATACAAATCCGTATTTTTCTTTCATGTGAACTGATTTCGCATATGGGCACACACTGAAAGATGACAAAATGAATGTCAGTGATCCCAACGCAGAATACGGTATGTTAAAAAAAGCAAGACAAAGACAGGGTATGAGATAAAATTCATATTGTTATTAATTGGAGACATGTCAGATTAAACTAACATTTTATTCAACTTAAATACTTTTTAAATCAGTTTTTCAAACGATTATGAATCATTTTCATTTCTTGTCCAAATGAAATAAGCAGAATTAAAATGTGAGTAATCAATAACATCAAGCAATTCTGCGCGATTGACTCAACAAATCAGTTGAGTATCACTTCTTTTACTATTGTCTGAAACATGTTTTCGTTATTCCATGAATGTTGATTACCGCTATAGGCTTTTCGATTTGCCGTCTTCAAAGAAGAGCAGTACACCCCCCCAATGTCCGAAGATGTATTAAAAAATGAGCGCGTTTAAAAAGACGCATTTTTGGTTCTGTGCGGGAAACACGATATGTAAGCAGGTTAAAAATGATGAACCACTTGGAAATTATTCAGTTTCCTGATCTCAAGAAGTAAAAGCTTTTATCTGTTGTTACGAATGTCACTGAGAACGAATGGCTCATCGGGCTGTCTGTCTGCATCTGTTGACCCAAACTAGTAGAAACTTCACACAAAAAGCATATTCTCTACGTGAAAATAAACAGTCGTCCCGTTTTCTGTTTCCCAGTAAACAATCTTGTATCAACCTGGAATAAAAAAATGCACGCATTAAAAAAATGGCTCTTGCAATTCATAGTACTGATAATTATATCTATTAAATGATGTGAAAATTATGACGAATAAAATGACATGTGGGCAGGGATGACGACATCATTAAGTGTCAGAACGCACCATACTCATTTCGTCGCGAAAAGAAATTAGATATCATTAAATGTGCCTGTTGATATTTAATACAAGTTATTTACAGTGTTTAATTTGCATTTTATGGTTATATTACTTTTAAAATCTCCCAAATTATATTTAATAAAAAATGCATGGTTTTCATAGTGCCGTCACACGTTGCCCCGGTAAATCCTCACCTCATTTTAAGGGATTGCTTCAAAACTGACATACAGTAATAACATAAGTACGGGAGAGACTTTTTTAGCAAGAGAGTTTTTCCCTGTCACAAAACTTCAAAACAATAAAGTGCGGTAATGGGATCTAAATAACACTTCCCCATTTTATTCCTACCAAAATGTCACAACTACAGCCACGGTATAATTTAAACAAACGCTAGCGTTAACGTAAACTATGCTAAATTAATGTTCCTTAACCTGTCCGCCATTACGCAATCCTCCGTGTTAGAACTATTCAAAATGCACAATAAATGTTTTGTACAGTTTGGATAAAATATACCAGAGTGACATAACAGCATTCTCGCATACCAGAGGTCTACCGTGGTTTTCCCCGGGATTTTGACGAACATCTGATGGATGAGAATGCATAACAGTCGCGTTGTTAAGCTTTTTTTTAATTTAATGTTTCAAACATCTCTTTAAACTTTGTGACTGAACAAGTTCTGAACGATATATTTGCCTCTAAACGTTTTAATATTTGGTTAAACAATCTGAAGAGTTTCCAGAATTTCCAATCTCGCGGTCAGTATAATATTCATCATAAACGTCTCATCTCTGTATGTTCAAATAAATGTAATGCATCTCGGTTTTTAATTCAGCAATCCAGTATTAAAGTATCAAAATAGAAAACTTACTGTAAATCTGGATTTAAAATTATCCAAATCTCATAGATTAATCTAACTAAAATATAATAAAAAATATTAGAGTATCAATACAGTTTACATTATTTCATTTTAAAGTTGCCGAATATTCGATAATAATTATGTAACAGTGTATACATGTCTAATCTGCAGTAAAATGAAAGAAATGGTACTAGTTTGATTGAATGTTTGAAGATCGAATTTACAGACATACTCGATTTCATTTCAAACAAATGACCACTTTGTTTCCAAAATGTTTGGGTTTTTTGCACGAGCGCATGTCTATTCGTGCACGTGAACGGGCCCTGGCTAGAGTAACAAAAAAAACGGTAGACATGCAAAGATGGACCTTCCCGCGAGATGTTTATTGTTCTCACAGTTTTTTTTTTCGAAATATATGACCCTAGCCAAACCGGCTTTACTATTTCTTAATCAATATTTCTTAAATGCACAGGATATACTTTACGATAAAATTCTACAAATGACATCAACGGAGTAAAATATTGAAAGGAGGTTCGATTAAAAAGCAGATTTATCAGTTCATCAAGGATACCTTTTTTAAGCTGAAGTTGTCACATTATGAATTAAAATAGGAATTTTCGTTTCTATAAACTATTTTTATATACATATATAGAAAAAAGATGGTCTCGCCGGGAAACGAACCCTGACCGCAGCGACAATAAAGAAGTTTTCCGCTGTCGTTACCAGCAATGAAGGGTTTAGTGTTTAATTTAATGCGCGTAAAATATACAAATTTTATCGTAAAAATTAGTTAAAACATCAAATTTCCCCATGTGTTTCCGCAACATTTAGGTCGGCCAGTATAGTAGCATTACACCATTAATTTCCATATATCTTAAAAAAAATAAAATGCCGTGCCATGAGAAAACCAACTAGTGGGTTTGCGACCAGCATGGATCGAGACCAGCCTGCGTATCAGGATCCATGCTGTTCGCTTTCAAAGCCTTTGGGAATTAGAGAAAATGTTAGCGAAAACAGCATGGATCTTGAGAGACTGCGCGGGATGCGCAGGTTGGTCTCGATCCTGCCAGTCGAAAACCCACATATGTTGTTTTCTCTGGCACGGCTAAATTAATAAAAACATTTGTTCTTGTCGGACGATCTGGAGGCCAGTGCCTTTTTTTAAGTGTTCGTTTAACAATTGCGTTATTTCTTAAATTTATTTTAGCCCCAAGATTGCATATAGTTACATTAAAAATAAAATAATTTAATTGTGTCAAATGTTTAATCACCCTTTAAATTTCATTGTGTATTACAATATTGCCTGGGGATAAGAAATATCTAGTCAGTGTTGTTTTAAGCTGGGTCATAAAGAAATGTTAACCCACTTACTACAAGTGATAGGTACTTTTTATGGTTTTATGCTTTTTGCATTGTAATATACATATCACTTTCCTTTTTCCGTCTTTATATAGTCTTTTTTCTTTCTCTCGGGGAGAGCTTTCATGATTTTTGCACTCATGTCAGAAATCTTATGACAGACGGAGGAATCAGTACAAACTATTACCCTGCCTTAGAATTAACAGTAATAAGATATCGTAATGGACACGTTAATAGACTGGAGCCGGAATAGCGCGTTTGCTTCATGACCGGAGGGTCGTGAGTTCAAGCTCTACCACAGCCATTAGGTAGTGTCCTTAGGCAAGACACTTGAAATCCACACATTGCCTCTCTCTCTCCGGGATGGGTTACATCTAGAGTGAGATTACATGTCTACGTCCCTGACAAAGGGTTTGACATTAAATGGGAAATAAATAAAAAAAAAATAGAGTTGCATAAAATGAGTGAATATCGAACAGTAAAGATCAGGGCCCCCAAATTTCGCGAAAACACTTAAGGTATTATTATTTTTACTGGGTAGGGGAAGTATATCATCGGAGAGATAATTTTAACACAACCAATTTTTGCCGTATTTTTTTTTGTATATAGAAACGAATTTTAGAAAACCTGTTAAGTACATCATTTTGCGCCCTGCTGAAACAAAAAGACGTTTGTAGTCATTTTTGAAGATTTTTACAGCTGCAAAATGGAGTAAAACAGAGAAATGAATAAATACCAGTCAATCGGAAATATCGTCAACTTTAATTTGTTAAAATGTCATAATGGTTCGTTGAAAATCGATTTAAAACAACAGACAGAATTACTTATTGTTTTTACATGTATGGTCCTGAATGTAAATGTTTTTTTTTAGATGTTATAATATGCAACGCTTTTTAAAATTTATGTTAGATACCTATTCATATTACATGTACTAAATTTACTTTTATTTTACAAAAATGTAGTATTATATACATATTCGACTTGTTCCGCATTCATTTAAATTAAAATTTTTAAACTTCATTCAAGTACATCGTTTAGTAAACCGTTCGCCTGTAAATGCATAAGATAAATATTATAGTGCCCAAAGCTATTAGTTATCGATTCATCCCCCCCCACCCCTGTGTTACTACAACAACAACACTTAGTACGGAAATCGACAAATTGGATTATTTGTTCTTAGGTAAAGCTCCCCCGCTTTATCGGTTTTAAAGATGTTACTAAAAGTTGGTTATGCAAAATATCTATAGTATGTATGCATTTTTAGGTCACTATAAAATTCTTAGAACTTTTAGATTAATAATCAAATTCTACATAATATAAATTTTTATTAGTACCTACCTTTTTTGATATAAAAACTTGAAAAAAATAATACGCATCACAAAACCCCTTACAATAGACTTACAAAATCTGTAGAGATCAATAATCTGTAATAGTATTAATTTCTTCTTTTGACACTGATATTTTCGCAGAAAACATTTTCTCTCTAGACAGAGGCAAGAGATGTTATATTTTTTTTTCAAAAGTGCCATCTAGAGAAAAGCGTTATTTTGTCAGATTACCGGTACCCATTTTTTAAATATAAAAAATTGTAATTATTAACTTCATTAATGCTTTTCCGAGATTCCAGTTTTGATCGAATGAATGTGCGTGCCGCCTTATTCAGCTACATAGCTTCTACGAAATAAAACTTCTATCAGGAGTTGTTTTTGTTCTTGCAACTTTAATCTCGTTTAACCCCAATGCTATTCATCAAATGATTTTTGCACGATATTTTTTTTTTATTTCAAACACTTGCAACATTAACTTTTGGTGACTGACATCCTTGTAGACTATAGGATGAAAGAATGAATGAAATAATAGTTAAATGATGAGTTGTGAAAAAATGATCAATCGAATGAATGAATGAATGAATGAACTTTTTAACGGCTATTTTGAATTTCTTTTTTATACTAAGATTACAAAATTCAACTGACCTTTTTTTGGCGCTTCTGAATTTGTTAAAGCAATAAAACGCAACGCGTGTCTCCGATTATTGAAATATGGTCTGGTTTGTCACAAAAAACCAGTTTATTAAAAATTAAAACATATTAAATCAATAAGTACTTACTCGGACTTCCTTTCCCCCTGAAATATGCAATATCAGATTATCGCGTGCGGGGCACCTGAGCCAGATGTTATCGCCTCGGGGAATGAACGCGCGAAGCGTGTTCTCAACTGATTGGGGCGGAAGAAATCATGCATTAAAGATCCCACTTAATTTGCTCTAATTTGTATTAATTGGGATTCTTCGAGTTCTAAAATTGGGCAATTTTGCAGGGAGAAAATGTTTAGAAATTATCAGACTGGATAGCCCAGGCTTAGGGTATATGGGCTATCTATCTTTCCATGGGAAAGTTAAGTTTTTAATGTTGGGCTGCTGCTTTGTTTGGGGACATAAAATCAAATTGAAAGTAGGCGTGCATGAGAATTTGAAGTACTTTCTTTTGCGAAAACATTTTTAAGATAGCATGTACAGAAGTACTTGCTGTTTTTGTTACATATTGGCGTGGCAAATTAAAATTGGCGGCCATTTAATATGCATACTTTTATTATCAATTAATGTTGCAGTAAAACTGTTTTGGCAGAAATTTTGACAGTTTATTTTCGTGGAGATGGGTAAATCAGTGTAAATGCTTATATCATTTGATTTTATGAAAAGGCACTCATTAATCTTTGTCAATTTGTTTTCGAGCGTTTTCGTTAATTTTAAGCAATATTTGTATTTTATACAGTTAATCTGTGTCACGCCATCCACGTTACCACGGTTATCATTTCTTTAAAGTAAAATAATGTGATGTTAAACGCTACCAGTTTTATCTTTATGAATTTTAAATATTTTCTCTTAAAGTATTTATTTTCAATATGCTTGTGACAGGTAATGTGTCTTTTTGGGCTAGAATATTTTAAATAATCGAATTTTTACAACGGGCGAATATGATAACTTTTAATAAATGGACCATAAATATCACGGTGCGTTTGACAAAAAAGTGGAAAGTTTGCAAATAAAATTTAGGGGAAAATGTATGGCCCAAACTCGAACCCACTACCCTGATATTGGGCAGCTAAACGCTTTGCCGCTCAGCTACCTGCACATGCTACAGTTTATTTATTTTGGATTTAAACGTCGCAGCGACACAAATATAGGTTTATGGCGACTTTCCAGCTTTGATGGTGGAGGAAGACCCAGGTGCCCTCCGTGCATTATTCATCACGAGCAGGCACCTGGGTTAGAAAACCCCCAACCTTCCGTAAGCCCGCTGGTTTGGTTTCCTCACTGAAGAATTTAACGCCTCGAGGAGGCTCGAATCCTCATCGATGAGGAGCAAGTGATTTGAAGTCAGCGACCTTGACCCCTCGGCCACGGAGGCCCATGCTACAATATAATTTTCAACTAAGGAATTTTTATATGTAATATTTGCAACGCTATTTAGTTAAGACATTGAAAATGAATTGACGGAAATATACGAAATATTCAGATGTGCTAGGTCAATACTAAAGGACACTACATCCACGAGAAATAAAAAAAGTCTTGGAACAGTGAATCAATTTATGGATTGAGGGGACATTTCGAAACATTTTATTTATCACGTGCGCACGTGTTAGCACCACATTCGCACATGTTAGATACCACGTGCGTATGTGTTGATTAACACGTGCGCACGTTATAACTATCTTACCTAACACGTGCATGTGTGAATTACCACACACGCACGTGGTAGCTAACACGTGCGCACAGAAAAAATAAAATATTTCCTATGTCCTCGCTATGCCACCGTACTATACATAGAACATCTGCAGAATTACTTCGAAACAAAAATTAACGGATATAAATTTTTTTGCTTAATAATTTATAATTAAGTAACAGTTGAAAGTGAACATTGAACAAAAAGGTATAAAATACATATTTTATAGCTCTTTGAATTATATTAAACTGAATGACTTCGGTTAATTATGCGCTTTCTTTATTACCAAATTGCTTGTTATCATATGTTGGTTTAAAGGTCCGAAATCCCGGAGTGGGTCTCCGTGGCCGAGTGGTTTAGATCGATGACTTCAAACCAGTTGCTCCATCACCGATGCGGGTTCAAGCCTCATTCAGAGTGTTGAATTCTCCATGTGAGGACGGCATTAAGCAGGTGCTCGCTCGTGATGAAATAATGCACGTTAGGGCCTATTCATTCACCAGGAAAACTGGAAAGTCGCTAAAGGACCTATAAGTGTGTCAGCGCAACGTTAATCCCAAAAATAAAACACACAAAAAAAACGACCTACTTTGTCGCTCGCAGACGATACTGTATTAAATCGAACGAAAGGCGTTTGTTCGAATCTTTGGACGCAGACGCATTATATCGATTATTTTGCGTCTGTAAAAAAATTAGAATTTATTTCATAAGTAAAGTATCAATTTCATGTTTATATACTTTTTCAGTACAAAATATAAATGAATTAGTTCCTCTTTTTTTCTATATGTATGTGGATTGTATGCACAAGCGTTGGAAATGTGCAGAAAAAGAGTTAATTTATGCTTGCATTTGATTATTACAATGCCGATGATCCACGGATGTATTTAAACACTACAAATAAATAGGAATGAATTGATTATTCTTTTTCTTTTCTCAATCGGCTATTTAGATTAAATGTTAAATAAATCGGGGGAAAGCGCTAGATGAAATGATGGATTCATTCAGTTTGATTTTATTTCCTGTTTTGATCCGTGAATACTTTTTTTCAGTTCATGTCATATTAGTATTAAAAATGTCTTTCTTTCCATATTGGCATTCATTCTACATAAAACGTACCAGTTCGAAAAACATGCAAACGTTTGACCTTGAAATGGCCGGAGAATATAATTTTCCTACACCTATTGATTGCATCCCCTATTTTTTGAAATATATAATTTATTTAAAATCCCGTATTTCCGGGATATACGGGAAATATACGGGGTAGTATACCAAGCATATACGGACATATTACGTCCCCTATTTTCGAAAAATACAAATTATTTAAAACCCGTATTTCCCGGATATACGGGAAATATACGGAGTTGTATAAAAAGAATATACGGGAAATTTAAACCCTGTATTTTCGAAAAATACAAACTTACATATCCCGTTTATACAGAATATACGGGAAATATACGGAGTTGTATACAAAGAATATTACGGGAAAATGTAAGTCCCCTATTTTCAAAATATACAAATTATTTAAATCCCGTATTTTGGATTTACGGGAATAATACGGAGTTTTTCCATAAGCATATAGGGACATATACGTCCGTATTTTCGACATATACAAATTATTTAAATCCCGTATTTCCCGGATATACGGGAAACATTACGAAGTTGTATACGAAGAATATACGGAAATTTAATCCCTGTATTTTCGAAATATACAAAAATATACATATCCCGTATATCCAGGGAAAATACGGGAAATATACGGGGTTGTTTTATGAAACATATACGGGAAATAAGTCCGTTTTTTTCGTAATATACGGATTTATGAGTCCGTACACCAGACTATACGGGAATATACGGTGTTGTATACGACCAGAATAAAACCCCTTTTTTGAAAATTTTCCCCTATTTCAATAATATACGGAGTATCGTATACTAAGAATTCCCTATTTCATAGTATACGGAAATCCGTATTTTATTAGTATACGGACTTTTAAAAAATACAAGCCCCGTACACGCCCGTATTTTAGTTTTCCCGTATTTCTTCCCGTATAGGGTAATATACGGGATCCCGTACACTCCCGTATATTAAAAATCTTTTTTCGCAGTGCCCGGGCCCTTTGTTCATCAGACGGAACAACTGCGACGTCATCTAAGGAACGTTTTTTCCTGACTATACACGGACATCGTCAAAACGATGATCAGTTATCATTAGCAGCGATGACGTAACTTTCACGCCTTTCCTTTTGCTGTTCATACGAGATGAACGTCATTTAAATTTTCAATGGAAAAGAATAGGGCGAATGTAAATATCATGTTTTAAAGAAATGTCCCCATTGCACAAATGTTGATTAATTTACAAAACAACTGAGTTAGTTATTCGCTTTGCTGAATAATTCGCAATAATTTTGTCCGAATTTAAAATTTTACCGCAAGACACATTTTCCATTTCCAGTCCTGGCGTGTATAAACAAAGACCTGCTATTGGCGCCATGCTTGTGCGAACAAACAGTTCCATCATATTTGATATAATTTTACAATAAAAAACAATATTAGAATCGAAATAATTTATAGCAAAACAGTGCTTTATCACCTATTTATACCCTCGGGCGGTTATACGTCATCCGAAATAATTTCACTCGATGTGCCTCAGAAATTAATACGTCGGCGTATATCCGCCCATCGTGATAAAGCACTGTTTTGCTATAAATTATTTTTAAATAATAACATTTTAAACTTAAAAAAAATTTCCTGAATTCAAATATCTAAATAGTTGCATTTTTAAAATTTTACCCTCTAATCATGGCAGCTTTCACAGATTTTCAAAAAATTCTCTCCCTTAATTTTTGGACTGTTTTTAAACAACCCCCTTTTAAAATTGGATTGCCCCCCTTCCCTTAGCAAAGGGGCTTTACCCCAATAAACCCCAAGTCTTGAATTTGCATTGATCAAAAAATTTTGCTTCAGGTAATACAGGGCAATTAAGCTCGCAGTTACCCCAATACTAGGAAGCAACAAAACATGTTCCCAAAAGTTTTTTTTTAAAAAATCATTTTTTTAAAATAGGTTTCAAATAAAAAATTTTATTTTTTTAAAAAGACATAAAAAATTTCCTTTAAAAAAAACAACGTAATGTTACCCTTTGATTTTAGCAAAATTTTGTACGTCTTATAAAAGGAAATGTAAAAAATTTGATTTTTTTTTTTTCTTTTAAAAATTTTGATTCCCGAAAAACTTGAAACCGGAGAATTATTTAAATAAAAAAAGCTTTCCCCCAAAAGCATGTATAAATTTATTTTCCTCGGGGTTCGAGGAAACGAACCCCTTTTTTTGTAAAGAAAATGTTTTCCCCTTTTTTGTCTGATTGTTCTTGTTCCATATAAGGGTTTCTTTTGTTAATTTTCATCCCTAGATTTTACTTTTTAAAACCCCTGAAAAAATTTTGTAAAAAATATGAAAACCACTGTTTTTTACAGGAAAATTGCAAAAAAAAAAAACCAAAGAAATTTTAAACAATTTGAAAAACCTAATGTTACTTAAACACAAACCCCCACATGTTTTTTTTTAAATTGGGCCTTGACCCTGGGTTTTTTCCTTGAAATAAAGGGAAAAGAAAAAAATCTTTTTTTCTTATAAATTTCCCAAAGTTTCGGGAATTTTTTTATAAACATTGGTGAAATATGTTCTTTTTAGACCCGAATCTTTTAAAAAAAAAAAAAAAAAGCTCGATTAAAACCTGTTACTTTTAAAAAAGGCCCCCGTTACTTGAAAAATTCAATAAATATACAAAATCAAACATACCTTTCAGATATGTTTTTTGCCCATCCAATTATTCAATCATAAAATCACATTTATGTGAAAACTAAAGTTTTAGCTTAAAGGTGGTATTTTACATGTTTCCACGAACAAAACCGGGGAAAAAAAGTAGGTCGTACTAAAAAAGATAATCCAAAACCCTGCAAATCATTGGGAAAACCCCGCTATCATAAATGTTTTTTTTTTTTTGTTGTTGTTTTTTTTTTTTGTTGTTGTTTTTGTGTTTTGTTTTGTTTTGTTACAAACTTTTATTTCATTTTAAAATGACACGAAAATTTTCGCGTTGTTTATTTTACCCTTTTTTTTGTAGGTTGAAACCCTCTGTGCCTTTTGTTTAGATAAATTTTACATTTTTCCCCCCCCTCTCAATAGCTTTCAAAAGGCCCCCTAACTTGCAATTACACTATTTTATAAGCAATTTTTTTTTTACGTAGATTTTCTCCCGTCGTCGATGTTTCAATATTCAAAAAATGTTTTGCCTTTAGTCGGAATAATGTAAATTTTGTTTTAAATTTGTTTTTGGTTTTCATACCAAAACCCGTTGCAATCACTTAAAAGTTGAGTGAAAACAATTCTTTTCTATTTTTGTTTGTTCATTGTTTCTTTTTTTTGTTAAGGGGAAAAATTTGAACCCTTATTATTTTCCCAAAAACTAAAATTGAAAAGTAAGGGTTTTGGGGGGGGATTTTTTTGGGGTTTCCCTAAATTATCACCGTTTTTGTAACATCAGAAATTAGCAAATCCCCAACCCTTTTTTTAAATTTTTTAGACATTTTTACGTTTAAAAGGAAGCAAAAGCTTTTTTCCCATTAGAAATTTTAGATATTCCATTGTATTGTTTAAAAGTCAAAAAACACCCACATATGTGTTAAAAAATTGGTTTATTTTTGGAAAATATAGTTTTTTTTGCCCCTTTAAAAAAAAAATTGAAAAGTTTAGTGATTTTCCAAATATATGTTTAATATAAAACCCATGGTGGTACTTTTTAAAAAAAAAAATTAAGAGCAAGAAAAAGCCGTTTGAATAAATTTTTCCACCCTGGGAAAATTTAAAGGGGAGTTGATGTTTTACAGCCCTTGTGTTAAAATATTCCCAAATTTAAAATTTTTATTGAAATTAAAACATTGAAAATAAATTTCCCCCGTAACTTCCCGCTCCAAGTGACCCTCCTTTGGTAAACCAATTTGTTATTGGTAATTTTCAAGGGGGCAACCCAGATATGGCCCGTAAATAAAAAAACCCGGAATGATAGGGGG